>NC_056725.1:594623452-594708452 GCF_019279795.1 Protopterus annectens | reverse complement strand
TCTTGTATTCTATTTTCCATGTCATTCACAGCTTCTTCTATGCCTGTCATCTGGATCTTCTGTTGTTGCAGGTCTATATGTAACAAGTCTATTTGTTTTGTAGTTTTTTCTATGAAGGTGTCTATTTTAGTATCCATTTTATCCATCTTAGCAGTAAGTTGCTGGATTATAATTATCAGAGACTGAAGTTCTTTCTTGATGCTGGAGTCTTGAGAATTTGTCTTACTGGAACTCATTTCAGACTGATAAACTGACAGGAAAATTTCCAAAGTGATTTCTGACAGGAATATTGTTAAGATTTCCTTTCTTTTTTAGATATAGTTCAAGAACTATATAAAACAAACATATTTAGAAAGAAAATTACTTCAAAAATTAATTTTTTAAGTAATTAATTCCTGTCAGTGTAATGAAATTGGTGGAGCTGAAGAAATCTGCTGCTATCCTGTGTTCATCCTTGGCCACGCCCCCAGTAGAAAGTATTCTAAGAACTAAGCCAACACTGGAATGGAGAAAGGGTATTTTGCTGATAGGGATGACTGCAATTAGGGGTACAGACAATACATAAGAGTGGGCTGGAATTTATTGGAGAAAACTGGCAAAAGAACCAAGGTATTGGGAGCAAATAATTAGAGAGGGAAGAGTAATAGAATGGGAAGAGGCCAAAAATATATTTGGATTGAAGGATTGATATCAGAGTATAAGCAAAGAGAAAGAAATAGGGGATAAAAAGTGAAAGACCAGCACTGGTAGATTTTTTATTAAGATCTAGAACAGAAGCTGCTGTTAAAAAAGGAAAAAATAGTACAGCATATAAAATATTGCATAACAACTATAAAAATCAATCACAGGAGGTTAGAAAGGATTGGGAAGAGAGATTGGATAAGCAATTCACAAAGAAACAATAGGGGGATATATGTATGTCTTCCAAATATACAACAAAGTTTACAAGATTTATGATTTTTGCTTGGAAGTTTTTTACATATGTATTTTATACCCCAAGTAAACTCCAAAGAATTTTTCCTCAGTTAGATAGCAAATGTTGGAGGTGTGATGGGGAAAAAAAGAGGTAATTGTGAACAGATTTTCTGAGAGTGCAATGAGTTGGCACACTTTAAAGATTCCCTGTAGGCTGCACTGTCAGAGATACTGGGTGATTAATTGGTGTAACTAAGGAAATTATTTTTTGAGCTATGATGCAGAATCAGAATTGATTAGGCATAGCAAGGACTTGTTGAGTTTAATTATGGTGGCGGCTAAAAAAAAAAAACAAAAAAACGATTACTAGAAAATGGAACTCAAAGTCTAAACCAACTGTACTAGAAGTAGCAAAATGGGAATTGTGGGAACAATGCATGCAGATGAGGAATGAGGTTTAAAAGAAAGCAGGATTTGAATTAGCTGTGCAATGTTTGACTGACAATGACTGGATAGACTGTAAGTGATATACAATGTTTGCAACTAAAATTATGCCAATATGGTTTGTTTTCATTTATATAAAGGTATGCCTGCCTATGTCACACATGATAATTTAATAATGATGTTTCTAGTTTAAAAAAAAATAGCAACACTGGTTTCTTGGATGGGCACTCAGCATCACGGATCTATGGAAAACAGTGAGTGGGAAAGTACATAAATAGGTTATACAACAGTCAATAGCAATGAAATTGGGGAGGGATGGAGTTCAGAAATCAAAGTATCTTAAGGGGTGGAGGTCAGAGACACAGCCTTATTATAAAACAACAACAGCAAAGGAGTGTGAGAGTTGGTAAGAGCAAGCAGGCTAGCTAGAGAGGCATCCAATTAAATAAAGGCAATATTGGAGCCCTTTTAGAATCTTCAGCTTAATGTGTCAGTGGGGATGGGTCAGACACACACTGTAACTTTAAGCAGGTAAAAGATAAGCAAAATATAAAAGCACTGAAGCACAAACTGCAGCAGAGACAATTTTCTCACTATTGACTTGCTACTACCCTTTAATGCACCAGACTATGGCAAAATTTACCGGTAACACTGTTTATGGAAAAATGCAATAATAAATTATTAAAGCTCAAAATCTGTCAGAAGTACACAGTTCTGATACAATTGTGAATTAAACTACAAGACTACAGGCCAGCAGGGTTTAAAATACAAATGGATGGCTTTTACAAGTAGTTCTACTTCTGGAAAAAGAAGTGCAGAATAATGCGGAAACAAAATCTTCCCACAAGTGCTAACTAAAATACAAGACTAAGGTCCCAAAACAAACTAAAAATGCAAATAGATAGAACACAGCAGAAAAGTACAAAATAGTACTACCACACAGTTCACTAAGTGCAACTGAAATATTTAAGCAGAGCTGAAATAATTAATATAATTTAATTCTCTTTCATCATTCAAAAAAGCTAGTTACTTTTAGTTCCACAACTCTCCAAGTCTTGGATAAAAGACATTGGGTTGTGGTAGCTCTGTGGTGGAAATAGGAGGTTAACTACAGAACATTCCAATCAAATGAAGGCAAAGTTGGAGCTCTTTCAGTAACTTTAATTTAATGTGTTAGTGGGGGATGGGGCAGAAACAGACTGCAACTTTAAGCAGGTAAAAGATAAGCAGAATATAAAAGCACTGAATCACAGTCTGGAGCAGAGACAATTCTCTCACTATTGACCTTCTGGTACAGTTTAAAGCACCAGCCTATTCAAAAATTTACCAGTAACACTCTTTATGGAAAAATGCAGTAATAAATGACTAATGTTTAAAATCTGGGAGGATTACACAGTTCTGCCATTACTGTGAATTAAACTAGAGGGCTATGGACCAGCAAGGTTTAAAATACACCTGGAAATAGAAGTGCAGAATAATACAGAAACACAATCTTCCTATAACTGCAGTTGCTAATTAAAATATAAGACTAAGGGGGGTGGAGCCAAGATGTCCAACTGAAGGCAGCTTAATTTCAGAGCTCTGTAAAATTATTTAGTCAGACAAGAATCCAGTCAGCAATATCAACTAAACTTTATAAAATCTTGTTAATAATACTTTGTACTTCATTTGCAACAATTTTGGAAAATTATTTTGAAGAAATTCCTGTCAAATTACCTGAGACATATTAGAAACAAAATGAGCAGCACCACATACTCTCAAATGGATTCAGCACTGAAAAAGGAGATACAAATGTTAACTTCAACTTTACAAACATTATCTATGAAAATAGATAACTTCCAGCAAAACCTAGAAAATCTTCAAGAGAACAACCAGAAGCAGACAGACGTTTTCAAGGAACTCTTACAGCAGCACCAGAATAAAATCTCTGACATGGAAGTTGTACTTACTGATATGAATGGGAGCCTTAAAGAAGATGAGCAATATACTGACTTTCTGCTTAAACAAAACACCTGGTTAATAAATAAACTTGATGATCTTGAGAATCAAGAAAGAAGGTGCAATATAAGAATTTTCAGTTTCCCTGCGAAAACAGAATGAAACAACATTATTACCTTTTTGAACTCCTGGATTCCTGAAATACTGGGCTTACAAGAAGGGCTTTCATATGGAATTGAAAGAGCCCAAAGAGCACAAGGTAAGCCAGCTTTAGCTTCCTCTTCTACAGCACCAAGGTTAATTATTATACAATTCCTCTCTTATATTGATAAAGTCTTTATACTAAAAACAGCTTGGCAGAAAGCTCCATTAAAATATTACCAAAGCTTTATTAGATTTGACAATGATTATTCTGCAAGAGTACTGGAAATGAGGAAAAATGTTGGCCTTTTGTAAAGCTATTAAAACAAAATAATATCAAAACACACATCTTGTATCCTGCAAGAATAAAAATGCATCTGTCTAATGGAAGAAGAACATTTAATAATCTTGAAGAGGCATCTGCTTATACCAAAACCAACAACATAATCACTATCCCTGAGGACATGGAAGTTTCCTTCTCTTCATTAAATAGATCATCTGAGAAAACCTCCTGGACAGACTCAAAGAAAAAGAAAACAAAAGCTGACACTTCATCCACATCTAGTAGTAAATCTCTCAAAGCTTCTACTGATAGGTAAAACCTTTTTTCGTCTTTACCTTACACAGTCTTTCACAGATGTCATGCAGCTACACATTGCATGCAAACTCTCATACTACAGTCACTGTTTTTAACATTTAAAGAGAGTGAATAAGCTATTACAAGCTATAATAGTGGTTTAAAAAATATAATAGTTATGTAACTCATCATAAGTTACTTATCCTGCCTTTTTTACTTCATATTTTTTATGAGGACTGTCTGGCATTCTTACAGCATGATTACTGATTTATTTATTTCAGTGTCTCAAAAAGCATTTTTCTGAATAATATGCGTTATTTAGCATACTAAATATATTAGTAGCACAATATTTATTAATTTAGCTATCAAAAAAGAGTTTATTAATGCTTTTCTGGGCAAAAATGACAAATACAGTTTGCTATTGTTTATGTGATTTGCTATTCACTAACACACATGAAATGACTGTGAACGTTTGTGACTTTTTAAAATGTTTTCTCAAGTTTACAGCCTCACATTGCTTTAGAATGTTGTTATAAACAATTTTCACTCAAACTGAATCTTTTACTTACCACGAGGGGTCTCGAAACTTGTTTTAAACCACACAGCAGTCTCCATTATAAAAATAATGTCTTGGTAGTTCCTTTTTAATCTAACACAAGGAAACTGAGGGGAATGCTTTCAGAGTGACACACCAGTCTCTGTTACCTTAATCTTTAGTTGTGAATGCCCAGAACAGCATAAAATTATTAGACTGATTTATTAAAGTTAAAAGGTTGGTAACTAATAATTAGCAATTATTTAAAGGTAGTTTTATGGTTTTAATTTGAACGGCTTGTTTATTGTTGGAAGTACGGGGAAAACAAAACTTGTGTAATAGGACATCTACCATATTGCAGTGATACTAACTGCATTAGCAGTTTCTTCTTTTAGTTAAGTATCACTGCAGCTATTTTACAGTTGTGCTTAAATTAAACAGTGTTCTTCTTCATCTAAATAAGTAGATCTGTGTAATTTTATACTTGTATGTAAGTATGCATTAAGAATTTAAAAGATTTTACTAAAAAATTATAAGATGCAGTGCTGACAATGATTGGAAATATATGTTTGAGTGAATGTTATCCTGCAGGACTGCTCTATGAGTGTAACTTTACTATTAGTTACTACAGCTGAGATTATTTAAACATTTATTATACAGTTATCTTTATATATGTCTTAACAGTTATTTCATATTATCACACACTATTGCCCTGTTATTTCTAAGCAATTAAAAACTAATATAAACCATCACAAAGGATCTTTTAACAAATACTTATGGTCGTTCTTATTTATTTCAATTAAGTATGTTTCTAACAAGAAATAATGTAAGAAGTTATGATTCATATTTTTTATAGAGACCTAACTTTAGCAATGGATCTGTGTGTATATATGTGTATATGTGTGTGTATGTACAGTATATATATATATATGGGTTCATATTACACCGTCGACAACTGACTAAATCGACAACCGGCCCTGTAGCATCAATTTAACGAAACCGCACAGCATCGCCACTTTAAATAACCGACACTGACTCTACCGACAACGCGCTACACCGACATCGCGTATTACAGCTAACGGGTATTAACATGTGTGAGGTAGGGGATGTAGTTATAATGTTAGACTGAGTGACATGGCGTATTACAGCTAACGGGTATTAACATGTGTGAGTTAGGGGATGTATTTCTAAACTTATGTCACTCAGTCTAACATTATAACTACATCCCCTACCTCACACATGTTAATACCCGTTAGCTGTAATACGCGATGTCGGTGTAGCGCGTTGTCGGTAGAGTCAGTGTCGGTTATTTAAAGTGTCGATGCTGTGCGGTTTCGTTAAATTGGTGCTACAGGGCCGGTTGTCGATTTAGTCAGTTGTCGACGGTGTAATATGAACCCATATATATATATATATATATATATATATATATATATATATATATATATATATATATATATATATATATATATATATATATATATATATATATATGTGTGTGTGTGTATGTATGAGTATATATGTATGTGTATATATATATATATATATATATATATATATATATATGTGTGTGTGTGTGTGTGTGTGTGTATGTGTGAGTGTGTATGTATGTATATGTATTTATGTGTGAATGTGTATGTATGAGGACACACATGTATATACATAAATCTCGAAGTTGCACATTAACTATTACATTTGGTTTGTATTTAATTATTAAGTCCAGGTGTTTCTGGATGGTTTCCTTGTCTTGTTGGTTACTGGTGATAGTATGGAGAATCTGAAAGGACACACACCTACTGAGACCCAAGCGGGATGTCATCATGGGTCTGAGGTGGGGGAATGACGAAAATTGGTGGGCCAACTCACGCAGTTAGTTGACCTACTCATTCTGATTGGCAGGGACTGTCAGCTCTGCTTTTGAACATCACCATTCCATGCAACCAGGAAGAAGCAGACACTTCGGGCCTTCCGCAGCGTGTACTAGGGCTGAAGCAAGTACCTCAGAAAGGTGGAATGCCGTTTTCAACTTCTCTGGGGCATAATGAAGGGGATACCCTGAAAAATACACCAGATGTCTTTTGTATGCAGGGGGAGTTAACCACAGTGATCAAGGAAGATGTTGGTCAGTCTCCACCGAGGCCAAATCTTTCGCAGGTGGACTTAAAAACTTGGCTATTGCAGAAGCCGTTTTTTCGGAAACTGGAGACTATCATTAACAAACCACTTACGGAAAACTACTATAATGGACTCAAAAAACTATATGATGTTTTGTTAAGGTATAAATCTTTGTCAATGAACAATCTGTATCTAAATGAATGTATTACAGCTGGTATTGTGCCTAAGGGTTTACGGGTACATAAATACCCGAATAATGTTATTGCAGGCTCTGAATTTCATTCGGAACTTCTAGCTATTTTTGATAAATGTGGTTTGGACATTTTGAAGGCCATTATTAAAAATAATGAGCGAGAAATGGATAATTTAAAGTCTTATATTGATATTTTAAATAATGCCATCACAAGTGAATCTATGCTTGTTCTTTGTTGGAGCCAATAAAGAGTGGAGTATTTTTAGTGTCCTTGCTTCGGTCTATTTTTTTTTTTGAATTTCTGTGGTGTTTCTGGACTGTTTCCTCGTCTTGTTGGTTACTGGTGATAGCATGGAGGATCTGGAAGGACACATGCCTACTGAGACCCAAACGGGATGTCACCATGGGTCTGAGATGGGGGAATTTCGAAAATTGGCAGGAAAACTCATGCAGTGAGTTGACCTACTCACCCCGACTGGCCAAGGACTGTCAGCCCTGCTTTTGAACATCACCATTCTATGCAACCAGGAAGAAGCGGCCACTTCTGGCCTTCCACAGCATGTACGAGGGCTGAAGGAAGTCCCTCAGAAAGGTGGCTTGCCATTTTCAACTTCTCTGGGGCATAATGAAGAGGATACCTTGCAAAATACAAAAGATGTCTTTCGTACGCAGGGGGAGTTAACCACAGTGATCGAGGAAGATGTTGGTCAGTCTCCACCAAGGCCGAATTTTTCACAGGTGGACTTAAAAACTTGGCTATTGTACAAGCCGTTTTTTTTGGAAACCGGAAACTGTCGTCATTAACAAACCACTTATGGACAACTACTGTAATGGACTCAACGAACTATATGATGTTTTGTTAAGGTATAAATCTTTGTCATTGGGCAATTTGTATCTAAATGAATATATTACAGCTGGTATTGTTCCTAAGAGTTTATGGATACATAAATATCTGAATAATGTTACTGCAGGCTCTGAATTTCATTCTGAAATTCTAGCTATTTTTGATAAATGTGGTTTGGACATTTTGAATGAAGGCCATTATTAAAAATAATGAGCGAGAAATGGATAATTTAAAGTCTTATATTGATAGTTTAAATAATGCCATCACGAGTGAATCTATGCTTGTTCTTTGTTGGAGCCAATAAAGAGTGGAGTATTTTTAGTATCCTTGCTTTGGTCCAGTTTTTTTGGAATAATTTTGTGAATCTTATGGGCTGATTTCCATATTAAATAATGATTATAAAATCTTTATGTCCATACTTGTTGATAGAGTGAAGGTCTGGCATATGAAAATGATAAATTATGATCAAACAGGTTTTATACATAAAAGACACACACGCAATGATATTAAAAGAATACTAACACTTACTGAATATCTAAATAGACAGGGTGAGGAAGCCCTTTTAGTCAGCTTAGACATAAAAAAAGCTTTCGACTGTATCAACTGGTACTATCATTTTGGAATATTAAACAGATTAGCATTTCCACCATCATTTATTTCTATGATAAAAGCTGTTTATAAAGCTACTCTTGCTTATGTTAAACTAGGCCCTTTTGTGTCTGACTCCATAGCAATAACTAAAGGGACTAAACAAGACTGTCCACTGTCTCCCTTCCTATTCGCTGTAGGTATAGAAGCTTTTGCCTCTTTAATAAGAAATAATCAAAAGATTAAGGGTATTAATGTTTATAACAATTATACCTCCAAAATAACTTTTTGCAGATAACGTTTTACTCACCCTATCCAACTCAGAGTCTGAATTGCAAGAACTGGACTTAGTTATAAATTGTTTGCAAGAAATTTCAGGATTTCTTTTCAATAAGCAGAAATTTAATCATATTATTTTGAATAACAAAGCAAAAGCTCATCCTGGTAGCCAAAACTTTATTGGAGAACAGGTATATTCATTAAATTACTTAGGTATAACCCTAAGCAACATTACTGAAGCGACAAGAGAAACCAATTATAAAAACATGTTATATTTAGTAAATAACCACATAAGTAAGTGGAACAACATATTCTTCTCTTTTGTAGATAGGTTGCAAGTAATAAAAATGGTCCTTTTGTGAAAGATTCTCTATGTAGTATTAGCCCTAGGCACACCTCATGGAAATAAATTTACCAGAGATTTAAATAAAATTTTATTAAACTTTTTATGGTTCCCTAAAAAGAACAGAACAGCTTATATCCATCACATTAGATCTAGGGATAAAGGTGGCATAAAATTCACAGATATAGAAACTTACATAAGATCCTCATTGCTTAAATATATCATAAGCTGAGTATACCCAAATTATACTTCTAATTGGAAGTCTTTACACTTATCTATATTTTTAAATGAAAATGCACTATTATCAAAAGTTTTATTAGTGAATCTTCTAATAAACATTGGTATTTTATTTCCCACTCCATACAATACAATGTCACAAAACCTACAAAGTCTAATATCATAAACAATTCCTTTAATAACTTCAGAAAGATAATAAATTCCAATGCAGATATTAAAAATTGGTTTGATTTACTTGTTCCCTTCAAAATTACAAAAAACTTTCCAGATAAGTTACACTTTAAACTTTCATTGAATGGGAGAACAATAAATTTGTATGCTGGAACAATTGCATAACAGACTTAGAAGTTTTAACTGTGTAATACGCAGGTTCCCAAACTGTGTGCAGCGGCGCCCTGGGGAGCCGCGGCTTCCTTAGAGGGGAGCCGCAAAGCTTAGCAGCTGATTGCAGGTAAGTGAATGCCTGTATGAGTGTGTGTGTGTGAGTGTGTGTGTGTGTGTATGTGTGTGTGTCTGCATGTGTGAGTGAATGTGTGCATGAAAGCATAAGAGTCTGTGTTTGTGAGAGAGATCGGGAGAGTGAGAGCGATGTGTGAGTGAATGCAGAAATGAATGAAAAAGTGGCTGTGTGTGTGTGTGAGATTGGGAGTGTCAGAGTGATGTGTGAGTGAATGCAGGAATGAATGAAGAAGTGGCTGTGTGTGTGTGTGTGTGTCTGTGTGTGTGTGAGTGTGTGTGATCAGGAGAGCGATGTGTGAGTGAATGCAGGAATGAATGAAGAAGTGGCTGTGTGTGTGTTTGTGTGTATGTGTGTGTGTGTGTGTGTGTGTGTGTGTGTGATAGGGAGAGTGGGAGCAATGTGTGAGCGAATGCAGGAATGAATGAAGAAGTGGATGTGTGTGGGTGTGAGAGATCAGGAGAGTGACAGCAATGTGTGAATGAATGCAGGTATGAACGAGGAAGTGGCTGTGTGTGTGTGTGTGTGTGTGTGTGTGTGTGTGTGTGTGTGTGTGTGTGTGTGTGTGTGTGTGTGTGTGTGTGTGTGTCTGTGTGAGATTGGGAGAGTAAGAACAAAGTGTGAATGAATGCAGGTATGAATGAGGAAGTGACTGTGTGTGTGTATGTGTGAAATAAGGAAAGTGAGAGCGATGTATGAATGAATGCTTAAGTGGGTGCGTGGCTTGTGGGTGTGACAGACAGAGAGAGCGATGTGTGAATGAATACAGGTATGAATGAGGAAGTGACTGTGTGTGTGTTTGATCGGGAGAGAGAGAGAGCGATGTGTGAGTGAATACAGGTATGAATGAGGAAGTGACTGCGTGCGTGCGTGTGTGTGTGTGTGTGTGTGTGTGTGTGTGTGTGTGTGTGTGTGATTGATTGTCCAGATTTTTGCCTCATATTTTTGGTGTGTTCCTCCTAAAATCTGTACTTTTCTGGCAAATAATTGAGGATTGAAGCCATTAAATAATGACAAACATTTGAGTTTAAGACTCCACGTCCTTCAGGGAATTCATGCTAATGCAAAACCTATTATTCTATCAACTTTCAAATTTTGTAAGAGCAATATTTCAAATCTGTTCCTATTTGTCCCCCCATCATTTTAGGCTTTGTCCTTAAAATCTGGACAATACCAGTTGTAACACATTCATTTAGATACAGATTGTCCAATGACATACCGGCATTCATTCACACATACACAGCCACTTCCTCATTCATACCTGCATTCACACACACACACTCACACACACACACACACACACACACACACACACACACACACACGCACATGCACACATGCACACGCACACACGCACATACACACACACACACACACACACACACACACACACACACACACACACACACACACACACACACAGAGCCACTTCCTCATTCATACCCGCATTCATTCACACACACACACACACACACACACACACACACACACACACACACACACACACACACACACACACACACACAGCCACTTCCTCATTCATACCTGCATTCACTCACACATCCCTCTCACTCTTCCGATTTCACACATACACACACAGTCACTTCCTCTTTCATTCCTACATTCATTCACACTCGCCGCAAACTAATAAGCTTAACTGCAAAATAAACCACAAACTGTTTGTGGTTTAGTTTGTAGCTAAGCTTATTAGTTTGCAGCGCCCCTGTGAGGAAGCCGTGGCTCTCCAGGGAGCTGCAGAGCACACTTTGGGAACCCCTGAAATATGCACTTTATGCGTGCCATGGGGAGGAGCCTTGGGAAAACCTGGATTCAACAAGGGAGGCGAGAATCAAAAAAGTTTGGGAACCACTGGTGTAATACATTATTAAGGAATTCAATCTATAGACACACGATTGGTTACTATTGCAAAGTATAGTGAATTATTCAAAGGATCTAAGTAGAATTCTTAGTAACTCATCCTATAAAGACCAGCCACCTTTAATTTGTTATATATCTGAATTATTGTAGAATAATTTTAACTTTAACAATATCATTTTCAAATGGTATGGTATACTAATAGGATATAAAACTACACTAAGAAATAAACATTGGAACTCAATAACTAAGGGATTCTCTCTGAATTATACTTCACTTGAGAAATCCAAATTATTATCTTCTATAAAATTAACATCCTGGGGACAGTATTGGAATATTTTGGGTCTAGTTCACGTTGTCGTAAGCTGACAATATCTAATACGATATTGTCAGCACGAAAATGTCGAAAGTTCATAACGTTGTGCAGGTAAATGGAAATCTCTGTAAAGGGGAAATTTCCATTTACCTCAATGTAGTGCGGTCTCAGATTTGGTATATTTAAGTAGGGGGGTGTGGGGGGTGAAGGGGGGCTTGCCCCCCTACCTACGCTAGTTTATTTATTTATTTTTTTTTTACATTATTCAATATTTTACTACTTCGATCAATAAAGTTCTACCTTTATCGATTCGATGTAGTAAGATTTTGATAACGTGATATAGACACGAGTATTTTTACATGGAGGTTCCTGCATAGAGCCTTTTTAACTCCTGAGAGGGTTGCAAAATTTATTAAAACTGACAACATTTTTTGTTGGAGATGTTGTTCCCATGTAAAGCAGATTGGATCCACATTTTTTATGAATGTGCCTGTTTGAAACAGTTTGGGGATAATATTGAAGTTTTTTGAAAGCATTATTTACAGATATTTTTTCTCTAACTAAATCAACAATATTTTTTAATGTAAATGAAGGTTTTGTAATGAACAATGCCAACGCCTACCTCTTATGGACAATACTAGCAATTGCTAGAAAGTGTATAACAAGAAAATGGAAGTCCACCACCTTGGAAGATTTTCTGACCCTCCTTGAAGAAGTGATTTCGATAGAAACCAAAATGAAAGAAGTGAGAATAAATCCAATAAATTTTGTTAATAATCCATGGATAAAGGTTTATTTTCTCATTGAAACTTCCCATAAAGACTTTAACTCTTTTCCTAATTATCTGTTGTTTATTATGCAAACTTTTTGCTATTGTTTTATAATTTTATCAGTTTTGGACCTCTGTAAATAGTGTATATAGTTGTAGTGTGTATTTTTCATTGTTCTTTTATGTTCGAAAATTGTATCCATAATGTTCATATTATTGCTAAAATTATAATTTTCTTACTTCAATAAAAACATTTGATAAAAATAAAAATGCAAGACTAAGGTCTCAGGACAAACTAAAAAATGCAAACAGATAGAATAGAGCAGAAAAGTACAAAGTAGTATTACCATAGAGATGATTAAGTACAACTCAAATATTTAAGCAGAATTGAAATAATTAAATAATTTAATTATCTTTCCTTTTTTTGTAAAGCTAGTTACTCACAATTTTCTCCAAATCTTGGATTAAAATAAAATGTTTTATTGTAGCAGTAAACATCATCATGATGCAGTAGACATTTTTTTAAAAAATATATTAAATATTATGCAACCCAGAAAATGAACGATCTTCATTTCAGTGCACAGTCACAAAAGGTTTTAGTCTGAAGATCAGAACAAAGTTAAACATTTGTTTATATTTGTTTTTGCTAAATTATGGCTAGTAGTATAACGTGAAAAAGCCAGGCTCAACTAGGAGGCAGTTTAGGCAACTGCAGTGGGTACATCTCTTCAGTGGGAAGCCTGCTGATGGGAATGTAATGGCGGTGTTTACCACTTAACATTGTGTAAGCATAGACACTGAAGCCTGCCAAGCCACTCCTAGAATTTATGGTTTTATGAAGTTTCTAGTACCATTTGCTTTTAAAGTATTACTTAGGTTTCCAGTACCATTTGGTTAATGACACGTGAAATATGAGGGTGGCACAGTTGTGCAGTGGTTCGTGTTGTCACCTTACAGCAAGAGGATCTCTTGTTCGATTCTCAGCTGGGGTGCTGTCTGTATGGAGTCTGCATGTCATCCACATGTTCGTGTGGGTTTCTTCTGGGTGCTTTGGTTTCCTCCCACATTCCCAAGGCATGCTTCAGGTGGATTGGACATTCTAAATTGGTCCTAGGTATGAGTGTGTGTATGTGTGTGTGCTTTCTGAGGAAGGCTGGGCACCAGGCTGGCAACTCAACATCATAAAACCCTACTGCCACTCTTTCTGCAGACACCAGTGATCCACTGTGGCAACCCCTAATGGGAACAGCTGAAAGGAGAAGAAGAATACACATGGGAAGTATGAATTTTTAGACATGAATTTGAAAACATCCCACATGTCTTTCTTTGTCTAGCAAACTACTATTATCATCCTGCTATGCCAGCAAAACAAGCAAATGTTTTGTAATACTTCTTCAAAATGAAAAGAATGTCCAGCATAAAATCTGTAAATCCAGCATGCATATTTTACTTCTTGTTTCATGAGCCTTAACCAGTGTGCTCAATGGTGATGTGTCATCTGTTTACAAATTATGTGCTAATTGGTTAATTAGAAAATGGCAAATGGTAACTTTCTATCAGTGTGACTAGACTTAAACTCCCCATTTTCACATTTCACCAAATATTCTCAATCCACCTCTGAACAAGAGATGTTATTTGTTTATAGTTCATTAATAAGATTGTAAGCACACACATAACTAGTTCACTATGGGAAAGCTTTACAGTATGGAGTCTGGACTTTTTGTCATTCCTTGTGTGTTTTATACACACACATACACATTTTATGTGTGTGTGTGTGTGTGTGTGTGTTAAAATATTCATTGTTAATTTAAATTAATAGCTGAGCAGAAACAGCCAACCAGCAGCAGCTAAGCTGAGCAGCTTGGCTCTGAAAATTTTCACAGCAGCAGCAGTGTCCAGGATATTGATAATGTTTATGAAGTAGTTTGTAATATCATTTTGGTGATAACTGAATCTAGGATCCCATGTGAGCTTAGTTTCTTTTGACTGGTGTCTTTAGACTTCTGGTTTGTAATTGAAGTTGTCTTAGTAGAATGTCTTATTATGACAGTAGTATGACAATCACTTAGACATGATGAAATTTCTGTAACATCGTTTGGCTATCACCCAGTCATAAGTGCTATTCCTGACCTTTGCTTTTATGTGTGCAAATTGAGAGTGCAATTTATTATTGGGGTCTACAGAGCTACAGTCCTATCAGAGCAGTTTGTACTGAAGTGTCTAACATAAGAGCTTTAGTTTTTGGTGACCCAGCTTAGCATTTCTTCAGATTTATTTTCTGTGGAAATATTAGATCAATTGTCAAATAGTAAGTAAGCTTTGCAGTACTTGCTAGGTAAGACCATTATCTAGTAGCTCAGAGTATATGCAAATTTCTTAATGCATGTGAATGTTGTGTTTGGCCAAATCTTTTTTGTACATACTTTTCATGAGTTTTTGTCCAGTGTTTTAATATCTACAGGTTGGGAAGTAAGCCCTAGCTGAATGATATCCAGTGGGGGAAATGCCAGCTTTCTTCTTCTTCAATGAATAGCAGGGAATAGAATTCTATGCAAACTGATTGGCCAGGTAGAGTTTGTGTAGCTTTCTACTATTTGCAGTTACAAAGAGCACAAATCCAATAGATTTTGAACTAGAAAAGATGAGTAGAACTATGGATGGTAGTAGCAGTAGGATGATTAAGAGCATGAAGGAAGCTTTTTTTTTTAATCCTGACACTGGCAGGCAACCTGATATACTGAATGGTGGATCCATCTGCAGGGTAGATGTAGTACCTGCCAGTGGTCTCTAATTTCATCTTCTGAACTGTGTCTGATTTTGCAGAAAACCACTGCTATTGCTTCATATTTTAAGTCCTATGCTTTCTCATAAATTGCTAAGGATAATATTCAGTCGATAATGCTAGACCTCAGAGTTTCTTACTTTTTATTTCTCAGAAAATGCATGTTGATGCAAGGTCTGAGTAATATTTAAAAAAAATTAGTTTTGTCCTTCCCACACTAATACATTTATAGCTAAAAATATCCTTGTTTGTGTCATAGTGTTGATTTGTCCATTATACAACTTGTGGTTTTCTGGTCAATCATAAGAGTGCTTCAGGCACTCATTAATGACAGACATTTGTGTTTCTATCAACACTATGCAAACCTGTTTATTTGATCAACTTTCCAAGTATGTAATAGTAATATTTAAAATCTAATTTAATTTTTTTCTTAAAATCAACTCACTGAGGTATGCATAGAATTTTGTTATGGTTTGTGCCAACATGGTCATTTTTTCTTTACTCCCCAAAAACTCTCAAAGGTGTACACAGGTCATCAATACAGTCAGCCTAGGGTCAGTTTACTGTTTATGAGCACAAGTCAGAATACATTAGTACAATTATTATTTTCACTTTTCTTACAATCAAACATCTGGCACATATATATGTGACTATTTTGGTGGGGTAGGTCTAAGGAGGTATGCTGTTATGTACATTTGATGGCAGCAACTTAAATTATATTACTCTGTTCTGTTTCCTTCATTCAGTTTTGTTGCCCTGGTCTGACATCAGAGTGGTACACGGCAGGTGGCTGGCTTTGGGAGAAGGGGTAAAGAAGCAGGATGTATATACATGTAATAACAGACACTTGAAATACATGACTGTGGCAGTTTGTGACTTGACCTGAATTTAACTACAGATCGATACAAAGGAGGTGACTGTCTTTTGGGTGGAGGTATAAATTATCCATAGGTGTGAGTGATCATGGCCTGGAAGAACATCTGCAGCAGTGTGACTAGTGGCACTAGATTGTCACTGTTGAAGTGGCACGCCAACCTTGTGTGCAGAAAATGGGAAAAAAGGGCTGTGCATGGATAGAGGTAGGCACTAGTGATGTAGGAATCCTCACAAACAGTTTATTATGAACTGCTATTTTGTTCCATGAAAGAAAAATATAAGAATGAAGTTTTTCTTTCATTGCTCATGTTTTTGTACAGGTAATTACTGGAAGTGGCTGTGGGTGGGTGGATGGATGGGTGGATAGATTACTAGATCAAATGGTTGGAAGTATCTCTAAAATGTACCTTGGAATGTCTGTGATATCTATAATTTTATGCCACAATTATTACAGTATACTGTGGAGAGTTAGGATGTGTTAAAAGAATGCAGGGAAAGAGAGAGGAATACTGAAGTTATAACTCTGTTCTTTGTTTCATGCTATTATTGCATTAAAAAATGGGAACTATCTCCAAAATGTACCTTAGAACATCCATAACTAATATGATTATTTATTCCATAGTTATTACAGTGCATTCTGGATAGTTAGGGTATGATTAAAGGATGAAGGGGAAAAAAACAAAAAATAAAAAGCAATAAATCTTTGGGTTAAAAACTTTTTTAAGACTTAACTTTTTACTATGTATCTTCATAAAGAGCCACTATAATAGTAAAATCAACCGTGTAGTAAAACCCTTCTCCGTCATTCTTTGCCATAGTGTTTTTAAGGGACTTTGTCAAATGCAGCCTCAAATCCATTGCTACAACCCATATTTACTACCAAATAACAAGCAGGTATCTACCAGGGTTCATTTAGGCACATATGCATATTGCAATTTATGAACTGAAACTCCTTCTATTTTTTTAAATTATTTAGTAAAACTGAGGTAAAGATTTTCAGTGGGCTGTCTACTAGAGTTGCAGGTCTATAAGATTTAAGAACTTTATAGTTGCTATTTCTGTAAATTGGTACAATGATCCCACCAGACCATGTCTCAGGAAAAGATTTCATCAACAAACAATACTGAAATAGTTTTAGCAATGCCTTAACCCATTCCTTAGATGTTGCCTAGTAGGCATAATCCTTTAAACCATCTGAGTCTGCAGATTTTAGCTTACTCAGAATTTTATTTGCTTTTAATACTTACACTATAATATTGTGACCTTGCAATTCATGTTAATTATTCATACCGTTTGCAAGCATAATACAGGGCTCACTGCAATCAAAAAGACTATTCTCAAAATAACCTCCCCATCGTCTTCGAGTAATAAACCAGTCCGTTATTTTGAGTTTATCAGTACCTAGCCTTATTCCAGAAGACCTGACTGTCATTATTTAGTAAGATCTCACACATTTTATTCCATCTTTTTTCTGTGTATAATTATTTTTCTTTTTTACCGTAAATTCTGTTTTAATTTTAAATGTATCATGAATTCATAATTCCGTTTTGACTTATTTTTATCTCCCTTTTCCAACTTGATCTAAATTTGCCTTTGAAACTTTGACACTGTATATCAAACCATTATTAGTCCCACCATCTACATTCCTTTTCTTTCCAAACTTAAATTTGTTCACTTACCTCCTGATTTATTTTCTTTAACAGCAATTCTGCATTACTCTAACAGCCTCCACCAAGACCACATGCAGAAGTTTCTCATTCAACCACTAAACAAACTTCTTTCCCATTATTATGGGTGTGTAATTATGTATTTTATTCCAGCTGTCCATGACCAAACACCTCCCCTTCTGCTTTCTCTAAATCTAATTCTGCAGATGGGGTTGGGTGATTGCTTTCTTTTCTAGTATGAATTTCTAAATTAGATGCTTCACTTAGGTTGCTGAAGGTTATAAATAATCCAGTCTTAGATCATCTTCATTTTGTAATGAATGTATACCCAGAGTTGCTCATATTTAAATCACGTTCATGTTTATCATTAGACTATACTTTGTTACTAATTTCAGTAATGAAATCTATTGACTATTAACTTTATGTGCTTCAGATGCTTCACCACCATGCAACTTAACATTTTTAATACTTTCCCATAATTTCTTAAAATGGCAGTCCTGGCATCCATATCTCCACATGTTTGAAGAACTTCACCATAATCTATGCCACCTTATTTCAGAAACTGCCCTATTCTTTCCCAAGAGATCACTTCTTAACTCATCCTTCCTTTCCTCTTGAATTACAAACATTCACCAAAAAAATCTCCCAGTTGTACCGCACTCTCAGAATAAGAATATCACTTTTCTGGGCTGCTTGATTCATCTTTAAACCATTATATAATTTACATAACACCAACAGTGCACATTTATGTCTGCCTTGCTTTTTTCCCTATCTAGATTCTAGTACAACGGCTTCAAAATTCCGTATTCTTTTACTTTTAGTATCTGCTATCCATAATCTTATGAACATTTACAATGTTATTCGCATATTTCGACAAATCTTTATTTCCCTTGTTTATTTGCAGCACAACAATATTCCAATATAACATTCTTAATCTCTCACAAGAACCTTGCTGTTTTTTATTGTATCTGTCTTTATTATAATTCATACATTTATAAGTAATTCTTTCTCACTCACTTCCCATTCATCTCAATAAATGCCTAAAATGTCAGCTTTCTAAATGGCCTTTTGAGACTATAATACAGAAACTCTGAACACTATATACTTGCTTGCATAGTTTGTTTTACACTGCCAATCCATATTAAGTGTTTATTTGTGATTTCTGTAACTGCGCCACATAAAGATTTTAAACACTTTTACAGCACTGTTGGTGCTTTGTAAGCCACTTACATGTTAAAGAGAGAGGACACTGTAATGGTTTGTATTGCTCCATGCCATCCAGTCCTTTAACTTGGCCTCACTTTCACTTTATTCTTTTTGTTTGGTTACACATTTACTAAATTATGTCCATATAACTTAAATGACATCTTGCTTCTCCAAATTTACATTGCTATAAGTTAAAGGACTTCTTACTTTTCCAAATGTACCTTCCTACTTCTCCTTTTTTTGAAGGAAACAGTTCATAGAAGGGGCCTCCTATAACTTTTCTGAATTACCTTGATATCTTGTTTTAAAGTACACCATCCATAACTTAAAGATCTCCCCATTCAGTTTACAATAGCCTAAGGTTAGATAGGATACATAAAGGTACTGGGGGTTCCCTCTTTTGTCTCACTTGTTTATCAGAGGAGCAGGTCTCATGCTCTACACAAAGGGATTATTTTTACATTTTTTAATTGCTTTATATTTGCAGATTATATGTGCAGACTCTTCTGTTTGTCCAATATAGTATTCCACTCTAGTGTAAAAAATTAAGAAATTACTTCATGCTTAGAAGAGGTCTCATTCTGCCTACCTTAAGAGAACTGTTAAACAAACTAGTAAAGAGTTTAAGGGGACCATAAGGAAGCTCAGAGTTGAGTATGAAATTAAAAATTCCCGCTAAAGCTGCAAATAACTACAAGTCTTTGTTTAACAATGACAGGAAGTTAAGAATTAATATACAACAATGTTCAGATCTTGTCTGCAATATTGCTGTACACTCTGGTCCAAACAAAATAGCTAATAACCTAGCTGACAAATTTAGTGCAATTTTTACTCCACGTACATTTATAGCTATCCTACAGGTTCCACATTCCCAGCCACCCCACCCCTTTAATTACTATGAAACAAGATCTGTCAGCCCTCTCAAAAACTAAAAACAACTCATCCTTGGATCCTGATAATATACCAGGCTATATGTGACAAATATGGCTAATCTGAGCCCATATTTAATCTCTTTAATCTAAGCTTCCCAACTGATTACATTCTGGAAGCATAGAAAACAGCCATTTTAATGCCATTACACAAGGGTGGGCCAAACATGGACCTTAGTAACTATATACCTCTTAATCCTGGCTCCCCACCAACTCAGCTTTGTCAAAGGAATGTCCTGCCTCTTTAACCTCATTAAATGTATTTGAAAAAGTAACTAAAGCATTGGATAGGAGATATGCAGTACATACATCATATCTGGACTTGGCTAAGACATTGACTCTATTTCCCATTCACACATCATTGACAGACTTGAAAATCTGAATATAAATCCTTATGTTGTGCAGTGGATACCTAACTAGCTGTCTGACAGAACAAATGTGGTTAGACATACAGATGCCGCTTCTGAAAGCAAACACTACTAGTGGTATACTACAGGGCACAGTGTTGGGCTCTATTATATTTGACATCTATTTCTCAGACCTTCAGGACAACATTCCTGGCCTATGGTTATATAAGTTTGCAGATGACTCTAAATTGGGTGTTGTTATTCAATCTCCCACTGACTCACAATTGCTTCAACATGGGTTAGACCATGTTAATAATTGATGCAAGGGCAATGGCATCAAATTAAATGTGAAAAAATGTAGCATAGTTAATTTTGGTAAACAAAACATTTTGAATAGCATTTAGGTGATATACTCCTTCAATCAGACACAGTCAGGGATCTAGGTACTTTTCTTAATAATTCCTTATCATTTGACCATCATGTCTC
This sequence comes from Protopterus annectens, assembly GCF_019279795.1. Taxonomy (NCBI): domain Eukaryota; kingdom Metazoa; phylum Chordata; order Ceratodontiformes; family Protopteridae; genus Protopterus; species Protopterus annectens. The sequence goes on along the minus strand of NC_056725.1, from coordinate 594,687,593 downwards.
CACACTAGTTTTGAAAGCCTTCTGTCTAGCTCATCTAATTTTCAAATGTATCTCCACCAGCTCCAAAGAAGTCTTAATCCCCCTTTACTCATATCTCATTAGACCCATTATTGAATGTAATGCACCTTTTAACAAGCATTTGCTTAAACATATCATTCAGCCTGAGAGACCTCAGAGATTCATAACTAAAAAGACCAGTGTCATTATGAGAACAGACTGGCAGCTCGCTCACTTACTTAATATCTTATAGACTCCTCCTTGGAGATCTTTGTCTAGCCTTTTGAGCCATGAAAAATACAGCCCTCTTTGATCTCCTATTTCTACACAGAACAAATGGCACCCCAAATACCTAGTTAAAGGAACAAAACCTTCATCAACAGATAAGACATATTGGCATGATAGAGTCATATCCCAACATATCCCATACTTCTGAAACAAACTTCCACTACATATGAACAGAGTAGCACCCTTGCCACATTCAGGGTAAACCTAGATAACTGTGTAGGAAACCTTAAATTCTTCCTGGTCTATCTTGTCTTGCCCACCTTGAGGCTAGAGGGAACGTCTGAAAGTGTTTTTTGGCAAGGCTTTTAATGGTCTGCAAACTGATTGCTTATTAATTACCTACCTATGAACCTATAATATTTACAGTACATATTAATGTAACATGAACAGAGTTCCTCAAATTTCCCCAGAAGACCAATGCATCTATTTTTTTCATCTGCTTCATCCCCTTGACCATGTCTACTTCATCATCATTATCTACAATTCCATATCATTCTAATTTTCTAAATTTTGTTTACCCCTGTGGCCCTCTAACCAAGCCCAAGATTCCTTCCAGACTGTTAAATGATTCTCTCTCTCTTTCTCTCTCTCCCTCTATCTCCTGCTACATTCACCAGCTGAACCCTACTCCATCTTGTAGTACTGGGCTACCTATACCTTCTCACAGTATGCCATATAACCTAATCCATACTTTGCTCTAATTTAAGATCCCCCAAATTTGATTCCAAACAAACACACTCTCAGCACACCTTCATTTCATCCATTAACAATCTTCTTAACTGTCCTATTTCCTTAACCTGAAATTGAATGCCTCCTTTAATCTTCTCCACCTTCTTCATCAGAATCTAGTTACAACATACAAAAGCAAGCTTTTAAAACCCTGTTTGTACAGAGAGCTGTTTGTGTCCTAATACTTGCCATATGCTCATATATTCTTTTTTGTTTAGTTTTTGCTGGGTCTTCCCCACATAAAAACATTTACACTCTTGGCACTTAGCCAAATAGCACACACCCTTGGTGTTGCAATTACAATGAAAGGAAGCAAAAATATTAATTTTATTAATATAGCTTACAGAAGAATTGATTTCTGGTTACAAGATATGTTAGACCAGGGGCAAATTGATGTTGCTTTATACTGATGAAGTCAGGTTTGTTCTGATGAAAGCACATAATCGAGTTTATTAAAAAATATATATTTTTTTGAGACTGCAACCTGGTACCTTCATTCCTGAGTGCTGGTTTTGTTTTTTAGTCAAAGTTTTGGTTCTTTGTTTTGTGGTTTTGTGATGTCCCAACCAGACTACAATGGAGGTGTTAGTGGTCAGCCTGCTGGACAACTGAATGACATTCGTACTAGCACTGGGCTACTTTCACAGCTTGTAAAATAGCTGTCGAAGCAAGTGATGGAGATGAGAAACAAGCAGGCTGCGGGTGGGGGGCAATTTCAGGAGACATCAGCTTGTCTGGGTTATTTGAGTGAACCTGCTGGTAATGTTGGACTTGAACATTTGAATTCTACACAAACTGGAGTTGAAACGGGGGGGGGGGGGGTTGATGTGGTTACTATTCGCCTTGAGGTCCAAAATCTGGAAAATTGGTTCATACAGTCATTGCAGTTTAATGTCACTACTCCTGTCATGCCAAATTCAAATTGTACTTTACAGGACTCTATGACCAGGTTGGAAAAAACTGTGTTTAAGTGTTGGAAACTGCAGGCTGAAAACTGTTACCTGCAGGAGTGTATTAAAGTTAAAAGGGTTCCAAAGGGGCTTTGGTGTTGGAAATTTCTGACTGGGTTGGTTCCAGATTCTCCTTTACATCAAGATTTGTTGTTTTTATTTGATCGGCATGGCTTGGAGTTGTTGGAATTACTAATTAAACACAACAAAATTGCCATTGAACAACTGATGCAGGAAGCATTGGCATTGACAAGAATATTCATAATGATCTGCTTTTTTCCTCCCTTCATGGCCAGTGCAATGGTATATTCCAGAGGACCGATCATGCCATTAATGATATATTAAAGAAGAAAGATAAAAATAATGGAGCCCGACCGACTGGAATACCAAACAGGAAGAGCTTATCCTTCATAACAATCAGAGCCTTTGAGAGGCAGGATGACTTTACTGAGGTTACTGGTAGGGATGGAGTGCAGAATGGAGCCAGTGGCCATGACAAGGGCTCAATCCCTTTAGAGAGGCTGGTTCTGAGATGTTCCGAGTGGATACGGAACCAGCCACAGGAATCAGAATGGCAGAAAGCAGAGCAGAATCAATGGAGGGGGTGACAGAATTGTTTATTTATGTTTATTTATTTATTTTACATTTATTGACCGGGATAGTCCAACTGGATACATGTCCATTTTCAGCGGAGGCCCGGGAAGAAAAGCTCCATGGAATAACAAATCATCATAATTGGCAACGGAGCAGAAATTATTGAAACATGAGTATATGAGTACTGCTTAATTGGACAATTATAGTGATATGTGTGCACCAGTTGTTGTATCTAACACTGCTGGGAACTTTAAGTTGTTTAATTACACCTCAGAGAATTTTGGAACTGGATATGGAGACCTGTTAAGCAAAGGCATGAACTTTGTTCCTGACTGTGATATAATGATTGAAAATATTACTGGACTTAAAGTTGTTTGTGTGTAAACTAAATATGAAACTTTTATTTAATGGCAAAGACTATATGAACTACAGTGACTGTGAACAGAGAAACAGCACGTTTAATCCTCCTTTGGCTTTGCCTTTAATTTTATTTGAAAGACTATTTCCAGGATTTACTAATCTTCCGTGTAAGACTAGATTAGTCTTACACGGAAGCACCAGTCTAAGAGTATGATCGCAGTGCGCCATGCATATTAATGAGGGCACGCTGCCTCAACTGTAAAGCTTACACGGAGCGCGGACGAGTGTAGGGGTGTGTCAGACTGCCGAGCAGTTCAAAAATCTATGCCCCTGCAATGAAGAAACGCCGCAATGTCAAGTTACATGAGCGAGTCCAGTCACATGTGCACAATGTAACACTACACTCCCCCATATGTTAAACAAATGACAAAATTAAAAATAGATTTTTTAATTTTTTTTTATTTCATCCAATATAGCTGCCCATATTTGCTCATGTTTGCGTGGGTTTGCCCATTGCTTAGCTACAGTTAGCAGCTTAGACACCAGAAGAGGATAATATGAAAAATATATGCAAATTAAGCAAAATAGCAATAGCGTAGTGGTTAGAGCCTTCGCACAAAGAGGAGGCATTCCCGGTTCGAGTCCCATTATTGCACGTTCCATTTTCTGTTGGAAATCTGTATACAAAAATATTTCCTGACATTTTTTATGTATAAGTTTTGTAAAAAGCATTGAAAAGTTAAATGTAGTAGTGAACGAATTTTATATATATATATATATATATATATATATATATATATATATATATATATAAAGGTGAAATGGTTATGCATTCTGAGGCATAAGTACCCTATTTTAAGCAATATAAAGTACTGCTAAGCACATTTTACCAGTATTGAGCATATTTAAATCCAATTGCTCGTAGCTGCGCACCGCGTTAACCAGCCCAATGTCCTTGCACGTAGCTGCGCACCGCGCTAACAAATGCAATCACAACATATTTGCGTGTAGCTGCGCACCATGCTAACCAGTGCAATGTCGGGCAACATCGAGCAATGTTGAGCAACATCGAGCAACGTTGGGCAAAATCGGGCAAAGTTGAGCAAAGTCGGTTAAACACGGCCACACCTCCTTTACTGTACCTTAACCAGTTAAACGGTCAGCCAAGTAGGAAAATAAAAAGCAGTGACAGGGCTCAAACTCAGGATACTGAGCACTATAGTCACAGTACTTAACCACTAAGCCATGTCAGCATTTCATAAACATGCACTTTCAACAGACACATATCTATCAAAGGAATTTTAAACATTGCCAACATCAGCTAAGCAGGTGTGCCTACAGCTGAGTTTTTTCAAAACTGGCCAATCACAAGTAAGTGCGGGAAATGAGGCATATTTAAGCTCCACAGGCAGGAATACTTGCTATAACTGGTTGTAGCTTCCTTCTACAGTCAGCATGGCCGGTGTTGGAGAAGGCACTCGATTTAGAGTGCAACGCTGGGGCATTGAGGAGTACAAAGTAATGGTTTGGCTCCTTGTCCACAGTCATGAGGAAAGACTCCTGCAGGGCCAGTACCAGGGTACCCAATATAAAATGGAGGCCTAGAACAGTCTTGCTCATAATCTCACCAGTGCCACTGGTGTTCCTCGGACTGGTGAGCAGGTCAGGTACCCTTATTCTGACCTGAAGCGATGTAGGGAGGCTCAACTGGACCAGTGGATCCAGGAATCCCATGCGATGCCTAATGCCCCAGTACTAAGTAGCCATTGTATTAGGTAGTTAAGAATTGCTATGCTTGTCTATACTATGGACAGGTATGTCTCAATATCACTGCATTTACTTCACAGCTGCAGGTGCCCAGGCTATGAATCAGCAAGCCCATGAAGATAGGCTGCAAAGGCTACATCATCAGGCATGTTAGTAATTATTCTGCATGTACTGTTATATAAAATAAATGAGAGAGCCTTCAAAAAGTGTTTTAACCCAATAAATAAAGGTGTAATAATCCTTCAATAAATGTATAATTCCTGGAGTGCATCTGTGTCATTTTCTTTGATATGTTGTTGTACTGTTGCATTCTTCAAATAGTAGTGTTGTATTAAGCAGTAACTGAAAAAATGGTCTGGATGCACCGGAAAGCAATAAATCATTTATTCCACAGATAAATATGTATTTATCTGTGGAATAAATTATTTATTGCTTTCCGGTGCATCCAGACCATTTTTTCAGTTATTAGTTACCAGTTTTATGGTCTGTGTTCTCCACATTTTGTTTGTATTAAGCAGTGTCAACCCTCACTTGGGTAGGCCCATATAACATGGATGAAGGGAGTGCCAGTAGCTTTTATGCATATTTACAGCCCTCAACTGTTGGTTCATGCCCAGCACGTACAGGTTAATCTGGCACATGAGTAGGTTGGTATTGTGTTCCCCAGAAATGTCAGTGTGCTGCCAGAAATGTAGGGAGCTGTTAACATATAACTGATACTTTCACCTGAACATATCTAGATAATCATATGAAAGTAGAGCTATCAGTGTACCATCTTAGCAGTAGTGTGTGTGAGCAACTCTCAAAATATGTAGCAGTAACATTTGCATCTTGGACAGTTTGTATGTAAGATACAGCTCATGTATATAATGATCTAGCAAAATCCAATTGCACAATATAAGGACATTGGGTAGTGTAATAATACATGTAAGGGACATATAACTGCAGTTAATAGGAATGTAGTGAAAACTAGAAGGATATATAAGTTGTTAATTGAGCTATCGTTTTCCACCCTACTGTATGTGCATAAAAAATGCAATTCCACACCTCAATCGGTATGTCTAATCTCAAAACATTTGTTGGGACATATGCCCTATTGGTTTATAAATATTTGCATTTATTTCTATGCATATGCCCTGTTAAAATACCACAATATTGGTGGCCTGTTGCCATCAATTCACCCTGCATGCTGTTGTAATGTCCACTATTGTTCTATATATGCATGTGTTATGCTTGCTTTTCAACTGTTGAAAATCTGGTGTGTTGGGTTAATGGGAATACTTCTGCATGCTGTTATAACTAATTGGGAATGCTGTTGACTGTTACGAACCCATATCTTTATTAAACTCTCCAAAACATAGTTCGTATGGGAAGGCCGGTCCCAGCGGACCCACCTGTCCCACCTCAGCTGGCCATGGCACCTGGCACCAGCAGATCTGGTGCCCAACCTGGGACCTCCTCCTCCTTTGGCCCTGTGCCACCTTCGGGTGGAAGTGCTGCAGGGGATGGGGCTCGGCCACCCATGCAAGCATGGGCGGAGGAGGGCCACCTATCACCCTTCGAACAGTCTGGGCTGTGGTATTTAAAGAGATTGAACGTTCTGTTGCAGAACCTCTATGCCAGCTTGAGGCTCGAGTGACGCAACTCCCGGGTCAGCCTGCCCCTCCTACACAGCCCCCAGCACAGACACCCTCTGGGCCGTGAAGGTGCAGTGGTGACTGCCCATGGGTGGGGACCTCAGTCCCACTGTTTCCATCTGAGGGCTCATGGGCTTGCGATTTCCAAACATCCCTCACCATCAAAGGTGTTCACCCACCACATGTGTCATATACTGCCCCTGTATGCATCTTGTTTGTCTTGTCTGTTTACCTCCCCAACCTACCTCCCCAAATATACCTACTTCCCCTACCCCACAGTCCACTCTCACCTGAAAAAAAAAGGGCAATCTGCTCCCCAAAAAAAATTATGCCCCATACATGGCTGCCCATTTTGCACACATGTCCACTGGACACATGAAATGTTATTTAATTGGCGTTACAACATACTTTGTTGTCCTCACCCCTCTCTCAGGGGTTGAAGGTTTCATATCTAACTCCAAATTTATTGCATATGCACAGCTGTTGCTGTTGAAGAAATGGGCAGCTATGGACCTTCCCTACACCTGTCCTGCACATCCCGAGCTATTTTCCATACTGTCTTTCCCTCTTTGTGCCCCTTTTTCACCACTTTCCTATCTCCCCATTTTTTCTTTCAAAGAAATGAGCACAGGGGTTAGCAGGAGTAAGCACTATTAAGCAGTAGTTAGCAGGTTTGTGCGAGTTTGAGCTTGTTTGTGGTTGGCTAAGCAATGCGCAAACCTGCGCAAACCTGCTTACAACTGCTTAAAAGTGCCTTAGTCATTCTGTATGTGAGGGCCCTTGTTCTGCTCAGGAGCAAAATAAAACACCTCTGTAAGTTTCGAACCCCGGACCTTGCCTACACTACACAACATGAAGTACCACTAAGCCACAGTAGATATACATCAAGTTGGTGTTTAAATAAATATATCATGCATCAGAATGAGTGAATGTAAAGGGAAAATAGGAATACCATACCACACAACTTGTTCTGTGGATGTTGACCATGTTGTGGGATTACATTACATGACTGTGATAAGAGAAGCAGCCATTCTAGCAGGAAATAATGTTACACCATCACTTTACAACCAACCCCACACAGTATCACAGTAGGACAGACACTGGCATATCTGTTTAGGGCAGAGGCCATACCTCCCAACTGTCCCTAATTTTCAGGGATGCCCCTGATTTTGAAACAAATTTTGGCTCTGTCCCTCTGAATCCCTCTGAATACTACTGACTTTGGCCAGAAAGGTGGTGAATTAGACTTAATGAATAATGACAATAATTAAGAGTTAGACACTTTTTTGACTTCAGAAAGGTGTATTGATTCATATGCTCTGATTCTCTCAATGTCTCAGCTTAACGGCACTAATATTTTAAAGGTGTCCCTGAGTGTCCCTGACTTTTTCTTTACTTTTCCCTGAGTCTGTTCAAATATGTACCTGAGTGGTTGAGAGGTCTGGCAGAGGCAGAAACACAGAGGCATATCAGCCTTTCTGCTGTTACACAGTGTGCAAATAGCTTTGGAAGGAGTTTCGGAAGCATACCCTTATGTAGGAATACAACACTGAAATACAAATGGATGTAGCCATGTACTGGTAGCAACCAACTGTAAGAATGACATTGCTCTATTGCTGGAAAGACCTGTGTGGTGCACAGACAAAAAATAACAGGCTATTCTCTGGCTATCATGTGGATAGGTCCACAGTTGGGAGTTACGCAGACAGACTACTTGCCTTGATAAACTAACATGTACACAGCAACCCTGTAAGTCCAGCAAGATAAAATCCACACAATAGTACTTACGCTGTCTGTACTTCTGCAAACCTACCCAAATGTAGAATATACATGTGTGTGCAGGGTCTACCAAGCATGTAGGTAAGCATACTCACAGTACTGAAATGTGTCCAGTTTTTCTGAGCAGCTTGTGCTAATGTCAACACTGAAAAAGCACAAACTGTTTAGAACTGAGTAAATGAATATTCACAGTATAGCAGTTCACAAACAATTCTTATAGGTTCATAGGTTCATACTAGGCTATCTGCCCTAGGGCATTTATAAGCCTAGCCCAGAGTTTTGTGACTTTCGCCACCCCTTTAGTTTGAAGGATACTATGCCCATTATTTAGCTGTGCCTCTGTCAAGCAGTGACACTGAGGTGATCCCTGGGGTATACCTGCGATCTCCCATCCATTGGTCAAGATTTCTCTTGAACAAAGCCAGCGAGGTGCTCTGCCTCACATGTACCGGGATTTTGTTCCACAGCATAGGGAGTCTCTGGGTGATGAATCTGTCCCTCCAGCATGTCCTATTTATGACCGTGTCAAGGTTCAAGTCTCGTGCACTTGTAGATCGGATGGATTTAGATTTTTTGAGGTGAAGCATGTTCATTAATTCCGGGTTGGACATGGCCTTGTATGTCAGGCACAGGTCACCTCTGAGCAGGCGGTAAGTGACTGAGTAGAGCTGGAGCTCCTTCAGTCGGGCAGCATAGGACATATTTTTGAGACCCTTTATCCTTTTGGTGAGGAACTTTTGGGGCCTTTCCAATTGCTGCAGGTGTCGGGTCAGATACATTCCAAATGGGGCGTTATACTCAATCATCGGTCTGATGAGTGATGAGTACAGGGGAATGATGACCTCCCTTGACCTAGATGTGAATCCCTTCATGATCAGGTGGGCAATGTAGAAGGTCTTCCTAACTACTTTGGCAACGTGGGTGTCAAATGAAAGGTTACTGTCAACCTGGGTCCCCAGATCCCTGATAACCTCTTCTGTGCTTAGTGGATTGCCACCTATATGGTAGCTGGGGGTAACCTTGTTTTTCCCGAAAGGTATGACTATGCATTTTTTGGCGTTTAACTTTAGGCCATGGCTTTGGCACCAGTTATCCATTTCTATGAGACCATTCTGAAGGATATCTGTGGCTGACATGTTTTCAACTATGGCGCCCAGTTTGCAGTCATCTGCAAACTTTGTCAGCCAAAATCCTCCTGTGCTTGCCTGTACTTCTGAAAAGTAGATGCCGAACAAGAGTGGGCCCAGGACCGAGCCCTGTGGGACACCGCTTGTGAAAGGCTTGGAATCAGACATGGTGCCAGCAACTCTGACCCTGTGGGTTCTGTCACTTAGCCAGTTTGCAACCCATCTTGTGACGTATGGGTTTACATTTAAGCTGGTGAGTTTTTCTATGATGCTCGAGTGGGGTATTGTGTCGAATGCCTTTGCCAGGTCAAGGTAGGCTGTGTGGACTGCCTTGCCCTCATCAATGGCCTTGGTGACTGTTTTGAAAAAGTCAACCAAGTTTAAGAGGCATGATCTGCCCTTGACAAAGCCAAATTGGGTTTGATTCAATGTCTGCAGGTCCCCTATGTCTTTATTTATGAGTTCCATTATGATCCTCTCCATAGCTTTGCAGACCAGGCTTGTCAAGCTGATGGGACGGTAGTTTCCAGGGTCGGTGGAGGCACCGCCTTTATGTAGTGGGACCACAGTTGCCCTAATTGTGGGTTTAATTCCTCAATGAGTTCGTGGAGCACACAACTGGGGACACCATCTGGTCCCATGGATGCTGTGTTTTTCGCCTTGGAGAGAGCTGTTCTCACCTGAGCACTTGAGATGTTTGGGAGGCTACAATCCTCTGGTATAGATATTTCTCCTTTTGGGGGAGAATTTGCACTGAACCTGTCAGCCAGTATGTTGGCAATGTCTGTAGGTTCAGTGATCTTTACATCATTTTGAACTAGTTCTGAGCATATCTGGGAGTTTCCTCCCAGGTTTCTAACATAACTAAAAAAGGCCTTGTGATTGTCTTTTGAGTCCTTGGCGATTTTTCTTTCAAAATTTGCCTTGGATGATTTTATGAGAGCTCTTAGTTTTTACTTATAATAATCAAGGGTGTCTTCCCTTTTAGGGATTTTGCTCTATCTTGTAGTAGCTTTCTCCTTTTGTTGTAGAGCTTGTTTATGGCTGGGGTCCACCAGACTGGACGCTTGCCTTTGGTACAAAGAGTCTTTGTTTTGTTTGGGATTGCCTGATCCATGCAGTCCTGGAGGTGCTGGTAGAAGGCATTTGTATGTGATTCAGCGGCTTTAGTGATGGTTTCCGCTGGTTCTGGGGCCTTGAAAGAGACCACACCAGTCCTAAGAAGTGTGAAGTCGGCTTTAGAGAAGTTCTTCACTGTGGTCTTTTTTATCTGGGGTGGGGCGGGATGTGGACTTCCAGTGAGATTAGTTTATGATCTGACCTCACCAATGAGGGGTATACCTCCGGTGTTGAACATTGTGACCCCATGTTCGTAATGATGAGATCTAGTATGTTTTCGCCTCTTGTGGGTATGGTGACTAGTTGTTCCATGGCATTTGAGTTTATGAACTCTAGGAGCCTTTGGGCTAGAGTGTTGGGGCTTGAGTAGTGATCCCAGTCTATATTCGGATAGTTGAAATCATCTAGTATGATGGTGTTTGGGGTTACATTTATCTCCTCCAGAGTTTTCAGGAAAGCTGTGTGAGGTTCCTGAGTTTGAGAGGGTAGCCTGTAACATGCTACAAATTGCAGAGCAGTCTTGCCTACGGTTGTGCCAAAGGAATACATCTCAATAACTAGCTTTGTATGGCAGTGAATTGTAACAGTTGAAAAGAAAGTACATCTTTCCATGTATCTTGGGGTAGCATTTTGAGGGGTGAGTACATTTCTACACTGACAAGTGGGTACTGGAAGCAGCAACATTAGGTACAAAATGTAAATCTCTGGCTACACCCCTGGCTTCTGATATAAGAACTATACCAACCTTCTGTCTTAAACAATGATGTCCACAGCAAACAAGGATGATCTCCATCTTGGAAAGCTGAAAGGGCCATGCCTACATGAGTTAGCAATTTATAGTACTGGGTTGCTATGACAGTGATTACTGTAATTACTACACAGCACACTGCATGCAATTAGCAAATGGTGGCCACTAACTGGTGCAGAGGCCATCACATGCTCATGTGCAAATTCCTACAAAAGCAGGCTGCAATTTCTGCCAACAAACTCAATCACTCTATTGCAGAGACTGACAGAGAGAGAGAGAGAGACAGAGAAAAGGAAAAAGAAAAAGAAATATTACCAAATCATACAAAGGAAAGGTATGTGACACATATGTATTTACTGGCATGTAGTAGATGTTATTGAAGAATAGTCTACATAATGTGAACCATTCATATGTGGCAGCAGTACTTTTTTATGTACAGATGTTCTGCTTAACTACTGCTATGGACAATACTGTGTGTACATGTGGGCAGTGGGACATACCTGTGAAATGTGTAGCTCAGTATTAAATGTCAAAGATCTGATCCATGTTATCTGTGTTCTGTACAGTAGTGTGGCCAATGGCTGTTGGGGGGATTAGCGCTGACATTATATAAACATGGATGTGACAGAACAACACATGCATGATAGTCATATTAAAGTGTAGCTTAGCACTGGCAATTGCTGTAGCAGTCTAGTATGCTTATCTAGCATCTGTAGCCATATATACCCTCCCTAATGTTAGTGTGTGTTCATATGTGACACCTGTTTGTGTTGTAGCAAGGCCCAACAGTTCAGCTATAAGGTCCAGGGACTTACAACAGTGTGGACCTTGTGTGTGTATGCCACACATATATGGAGAAATATATATGTGTCATATATTTTCACATCTGTATAGAACAATAGTGGACATTACAACAGCATGCAGACTGAATTGATGGCAACAGGCCACCAATATTGTGGTATTTTAACAGGGCACATGCATAGAAATAAATGCAAATATTTATAAACCAATAGGAAATATGTCCCAACAAATGTTTTGAGATTAGACATACCGATTGAGGTGTGGGATTGCATTTTTATGAACATACAGTAGGGTGGAAAACGATAGCTCAATTAACAACTTATGTATCCTTCTAGTTTTCACTACATTCCTATTAACTGCAGTTATATGTCCCTTACATGTATTATTACACTACCTAATGTCCTTATATTGTGCAATTGGATTTTGCTAGATCATTATATACATGAGCTGTATCTTACATGCAAACTGTCCAAGATGCAGATGTTACTGCTACATATTTTGAGAGTTGCTCACACACACTACTGCTAAGATGGTACACTGACAGCTCTACTTTCATATGATTATCTAGATATGTTCAGGTGAAAGTATCAGTTATATGTTAACAGCTCCCTACATTTCTGGCAGCACACTGACATTTCTGGGGAACACAATACCAAGCTACTCATGTGCCAGATTAACCTGTACATGCTGGGCATGAACCAACAGTTGAGGGCTGTAAATATGCATAAAAGCTACTGGCACTCCCTTCATCCACGTTATATGGGTCTACCCAAGTGAGGGTTGACACTGCTTAATAGAGCAGGGGACATATTGCAACTCTTTGTGAAGAGTGGAGATATATATGTTAGTGAAGGTTAGTATGCGCATATTTGTATGTAGGTTTTAGTGTGTGACAAACAAGACAGCATACAGTGCTGGTATATGACATGTGGTGGTTAAACTCTGTGGGTGGTTTGTTCAGTTTGCAATGTAGAAGCCACTAAGGCCTGCTAAAGCTACCTGGGCTGTGAACACATTCAATGCATTTATCCCAAGACTGTGCGATTTTATTACATTACTGTACACCTTACATCCTTTGTATAATTGATATTCTCACTATGAAAGGTGAAATGTATATGTGCCTACATTTATATGTATATGTAGACCAATGGATGTGTATATGTATAGATACACACATATATATATATATATATATATATATATATATATATATATATACTTATATATACTCATACACACCTACAGCTACTTGTTGCAATAGATTCTCTGTACTGTTGACTGACTGTGATGGTCAATATGTTTGTGAATACGTCAAAGATATGTATCTGTGGGATAGCTTAGTGGGAAACTGTTTATGTCATGGTATTATGGGTCCTTGCTTTGATCCTAGCAAAAGCTGTGTATTCTGTTGCTAGGCAGAACAAGTGCTATTGCATACAGTGTGATTAAGTCCCTTGGTTTTAACTAGGGTGTGTCATTGGAGGCTAAAGCACTCCATCTATGATTATTGATTGGTACCGATGTTGAATCCAAATCCTGTGTGTACTGTAGTACTACTTGAAGCTCTGGGCCTGTACAGCAAAGTATGGTGTATGTCCACATTGCTTGCATCCACTGTTTTGTGTGGTCCCTGTATTCACCACAGATTACATTTCTCAAGATTAAGGTTGTGTAAGTACTGACACACAGTACTGTATAGTACACACTGAAAGCTTATCTGGGTTGTCATACCTTTGTGTCCTGTAATTATGTCTGATGTGTGTGTGGGTATGTCTGTAACATGCCCTTCCACATATGTGTGGTAAAACATATAACTGCGTATCTAGCAACATTCATAGTGTACTACAGCAGTATGCGACCTATATTCCCAGTTGTGCACATATTTTGGCCACGAGTTTGCCATTAACAAGTTGTGTGGTATAATAGTAATACATTTACTGGACCTTACACTGATTGTGATGAATGATATATTTCTTTACACATCAGCTTGATGTATATCTGCTGTGGCTAGGTGGTGCATCGTGTTGCATACAGTTTGCCAGGTACTCTTGTATACTCTTATATAGTGATTTTATTTTGTTGCTGTGCAGAACATGGTTCATTAGATAGAGAGTGAGCAAGGCACTTTCAAGCAGTTGTGGGGTGAGCAGTGATAAGCGGCAGTTACAGTGTTTCACTCTCAGTTAGCTAATAGGTTGCTGTATATGGCAGTTCAGTGACATCTGTACTGTATAATGTTAAATGTGCCATATGACTTGCTCAGACATATTTTTGTATTTATGTCTTCCAGGGATCATGGCCCATCACATGAACACCAGTTACAGTAGTGCTGAAGATGATATAATTACTGGCAGTATGATTCAGCACTACCATCTCATAGGTTCATAGGTTGGTACTAGACTATCAGCCCACGGGCCTATACAAGTTTAGCCATAACAATTCCCTGGCTATTTATTCCCATGCTATTTACTTCCCTGGACCCCTGTCTAGCAGGGTGACTGATGTGATCCCCGGGGTGAATTTCCTTTCTCCCATCCAATCGTCAAGGTTCCCTTTGAAGAGGGCCAAAGAGGCGCTCTGCTTGACATGTATGGGCAGTCTATTCCAGAGTCTGGGGAGTCTCTGGGTCAGGAACCTATCCCTTCAGCATGTTTTGTTTATTGTGATGACAAGGTTTAGATCCCTGGAGCATGTGGCTCTGAGGGATTGGGATTTCTTTAAGTGTCGCATGTCCAACAGGTCTGGGTTTGACATGGCCTTGTATGTTAAGCAGAGATCGCCTCTGAGTAGACGATATGCGACAGAGTATAGCTGGAGTTTTTTAAGGCGGTCAGTGTAGGTCATCTGCTTTAGGCCTGTGATTCTTTTAGTGAGGTATTTCTGCGGCCTTTCCAGTTGTTGCAGATGTCTTGAGAGGTACATACCAAACGGGGTGTTGTATTCTATAATGGGTCTAAGATTAAGGTTGTGTAAGTACCGACTCATGTTCTCATGAACCAGCCAGGACCAGCAGGAGCATACTGCAATGTGGCAGGATGTTGTTCGCAGGATAAATGAAGTAGGCCTGCATAACCAGACATATGAGCAGGTATGCCACCACTGCAGTGATCTTCTCAGACATGTCTGTCAGCGTGCTGCTGATGTGCGTAGACAACAGCTTGCAACAGGAGGTGGTGTTAATATCCACCCCCCCTCACCAGAGTGGAGGAGCTGCTCCTGAGCCTGGTTGCACCTGCCCAACAACAGCAGCATACATACAATATGATAGAGGTTGGAGCCACCCAGAAAGCACACATGGAGTATGCAGGTAACATGGCATATCTGTAGACTACTGTTATCTGTATTGGTAGATCATGTATATGTGAGATGTGGAGTGTGTCGTTCAAAGATGTGGAGCCTGTTGTTGTGCAATAATGATTATTTGGAACATAATCTGTAGCCCTGTGAATGTAAACTGTTGTTGTACTGTAAGATTGCAAACACACAGTAGTAATGCCACAGTTGTGGCCACTGACAAACTGTCTCATCTCTATGTAGGTCCCTCTGGGGTGACAACAAGGCAGTGGACAGATGCTGGTGAGTGTGTTCTACATTTATTATTGTAAATAAAAAGTGCATGTCATAGTTAAGGTGTAGGCCATGTACACATGTAACAAACCTATCCATAATGCATGCTGTGCATGTTTGGTGTAAGAGCACGCACATCTCACTAATATGATTAGCTGCCTCAAACACATGCAATACCCAGACTATCTCAAACAAATGTGGCAAGACTGTAGTGACCATTGGATAGGCACAGTTGATACTCAACAGGCACATAACATACACATCTATGTCATACACACAGCATTTTAACATTCTATACATAAAGGATTCCCAAACCCTCTGTAAAGACACACTCCAGTATCCATAATCACATCCACACATTACACATAATATACCTGAGGGGTAGAGGCCTATTGTGGAGCATTTAAACACTCTGCAACACAGTACACATTCATGTCAGGGAATGCTCCTTATTGGCCTCCTTACAAACTCACGTAACAACTGGTTGTGAAATGGTGAATGTAGCCAAGATAGTACAGTACGTGATTAGTGCTGGTTTGGGAAACATTTGTAGCCTTGAGTGACCACATGATGCTTCATGATAATGGCCTATGGTACTATACCCCATCCAGTTATTGCAACCACATACTACACATAGCTGTCATTGCTATACACCTTAATGTTGCATGTGTGCACACATATGCACCTCTAAACAATATGCATACCAATCACCATTTGCACAACTGACACATATATGTCTTGTGATGCTATTGAGTGGCTAGGTCATATGACACACATTGGGTATGTGTAGTGTTTAAATATGCAGTTGTGTTTTAGCATGCCATGTCATGGATGAGGCTGGCATGTCCACAATATGATCTACACTCATCATAAGTACCATACATTGGGTATGTGGCCGAATGGTATTTAATCAATTATCCATGCACCACTGATGATGTTGTGTGAATACTCATCATGCATGTGCTAAAAATGCGTCCACAATTATTTGCTAAAGACACAGAGGCTGTAATCAGCATTGGATACCTATCTGACACACAGATACACATCCAGCAATGGTATGTACACCTGTGAGTTATGGTGCACAGTACATTACAGGGTTATGAATACCTGCACAGCAATGTTGTGTCCATGTATGCATTGTGTTCCAGGGGGAGGCTCATCACCTAATAACAAAACACATGCATCAAAGCGTTAGTAACAAGGACTGTCTACACTTGCACTGCATGCTGTTGAGCAACACATGTTCTGCATGCTGCCATGTATGATATGACTGTTTTGCTTGTGATACTGTACCCCACCATCACCTGCTATTGTGTATGTTCTGAGATTGCTGGTGTTGTGTGTGTCTGCTTTAGGGAGGAGTGTATTTTTGTGTGTGTGCATGTGTGCATGCGCGCATGTGCCCATGTGTGAATGTGTGCATGTGTGCATGTGCGCATGTGGTCTGAAGTCATGTTCAGGTCTGAAAGTGTGTTTCCTGTTTTCCTCTCACAGGTGCCGAGGTGGGGCTGGTTCAGTACAGCAGGGAACCTGATGTCACTGAGACAGACAGTGATGAAGAGGATAGCTGTGTTGAGGCACAGGCAAGTTTGTCAGGGTCTGTTGTTGGGCCACCAATTGACAGTACACAAGTCTCCACCCCATCCATGCACACAGTCATACTGCCTGTACATCCATCATCACCATTGCCCTTAGCTGAGGGACAGTGTATGGTTGGCACTGGCCAGGACAGTGTGGTATCTATGGCACATGTATCAGGACACAGCAGCCATAGCCAGATGTCTGGAATGGTACCACATAGGCAGATGCCCATGGGGTTCTCATCAGAGCACTGCTGGTCATCATGCCCCTGGCAGACGTGCCACAGCTCTTTCTACAACACGCATGTTCCAGGCTGTCATGGAGGCACAGACACGAATGGAGCGGTACACCAGACAGGGACTAAGGCCACAGAGGGCTCATAACACCTCTGTAAATGACAGTATCCGTGACCTAGCAGGTGTCATACGTAACTACACTGAGGTCATTGGGTGAGACATTGGATGTCCTCCACAATGTCATGTCCATGTGTCAGGACAGTGTGGGATGGTTGAGACGTTGACATGGATGTATGCCAGCAACATCAGCAGCTGAAGGTCGCTGTGGATGTACAACAAGTCACAGCAGCTCCCGTAGTGCCAGTACCAGCCCCAGCAATGTTGGGGGGGGCTGACCATAGATCGTCCTAGCAGACCACGTGCACATGGCTCTGGCCATTCCCAGCAGGGACCTGGATCCAGTGGACATATGTCAACCTCTTCGGATAGTACCCAATCTGGATTAGTAACTGATACTGTCTGTAGCACCCCTGCAAGGCACAGGTTCCGTATCCGTGGCCAGAGATAGTGATCTGTAAGGCCTGCCAGGTACGGTCTGTAGCCATCTCACAAATCCCCATATATGGCAGCCACACGGTGGAAGTGCATGCAGACACACCCACATAAACCAGAAACCTAGGGCAAACACCTACCCGCACACATTACATCAACATTGGCCCATAACAGTAATCATGGCCCTCACACATACACTCACACATACATGTCGATTGTATGGCCCAGTGTAGGCCTCTGGCAAACCAACAACACACCCCGTGCATATGATAAAACCTGTGCCACCTCCTGTCATCTGTAACATTGATGCAGGAACAGGCTAACATGGTGCTGATGCACAGGGTGACTTTAATAAAGTTTAGCAATGGTTGGATGTGTAGCATGTTGTCAGCAGTAAAGTGTAATGATATCCTTGAAGGTGTAGCTGAGCAGGCATGATGCATTAAAGCTGTAATTAGCAATGTTGTATTGTTTTCACCAGTGTTTATTGCAATTGTGTTTTGTTTGCCCATGTGCCACTTGGCTGATGTGTGTAGTTGTATCAGCATGCGTTATACAGTGGAAAGTAAGTGCGGGGTGTGTGCAACTCGGGTTTGCAGGTGTCCATTTGTGAACATGGTAGAGGTGCACTGTCTGCATGTACATGCATATTGGACACATGGGCAGGGTGACATGCCCTGTATTCGCCAGAGTTAACAGTCCATAGTTTCTACTGGTGGCCAGTATGCATTGTACTACACACATTTTGGAACTTGAGTATACATGTGTGTGCATGACACGGGTTGACACTGTGCTGTGGGTGATGCTGTTGTTGCTATCTGTCATTGGTTTGCATTACTTAGGTTAACACTGTCCCAGCTGCATAATCTGTTAGTAATGCGCACTGTTCAACTACAGGGTTGCATGGACCATGCTATCACAAACACAAGAAATTCTCACTTATACAGTAAAAGTGCATTAGTCTCATGGACCCCTGCCATAAACTAAATATATAATAGAAGGTGTGAAGTTGTACCAAAAAAGAGTTACATACCAAGAAGGGATAACCTCTCTGATCAGTATCATTGGGAAAATACAATCCCTCAATAAACATACAAGGCGAGCTTCAAAATACAAAATGGCAAGGATTCTAAAGACAACACTAATGCTTTCTTTAGTGTTGTTTATAATCTACAGGTGAAATCTCAGATTGGGTCACAGTTAATGTAAATGGTCACAAAGTACACTTATCTGACTGACATTACCAATTCCTTTTCAGACAGTTTGAATGCGGATTTCACCACCCTGTTGTTACACAAGGGCCACATTTCCAGACCTGAAGAATGTAAAACCTAATGATTCACAGACACTCTAGTTAAAACATCTCTTTACCAAAGTCCAAACCACAGTGGCAATGGTACTGGACAGTGTCCCTGGCTGTGTCATACACAAGCTGACATATGAAGTCACCACTCACCTAAACACTCTGTCCAGATGCAGCCTCTATACAGGTTACATACTTGTGGAATGATGCACGGTAATGGTGTTCACAGTCCGCAAGGGCTGAGTTACAACGTCTTCTTCTTCTTCTTCTCCTTTCAGATGCTCCCATTAGGGGTCGCCACAGTAGATCATCTGTTTCCATTTCTTCCTGCCCTCTGCATCTTATGGTGTCACACCATCCACCTGCATGTCCTCTCTCACCACAGCCATAAACCTCATCTTAGGCATTCCTCTTTTCCTGTTACCTGGCGGCTTCATCCTTAGCATCTATTTCACAATATACTCTGCATCCCTCCTCAGCACATGTACAAACCAACTTAATCCTGCCTATCTGGCTTGGTCTGCTAACCTTCAAACCTGGCCTGACCCTCTAATATACTTATTCTTAAACCTGTCCACCCTCCTCACACCCATTGCAAATGTTAACATAAATTTATCAAGGGTAGAACTACAACAGATCCTGGAAACTCTCACCCTATAAGCCAGACAAATGTTATCTGGAAGGCTATGGAGCACAGCATTATGGAACTAATTAACAGAGACATTATAAACCTGCAAACACTGCACCATACCCACTTAGGTTCTCTAAAGGCCAGATCATGGCTCCTACACCTAGTAGACTTCAAGCCAGTTAACAAGGCTATAGGTGAGGGAGGGGAGGTCAACACAGCCAAGCTATAGCTCACCAGCAATTCATACCCATCCCACATTCTGGTATTATACATAACCTCAACAAACTGACCATAAATGATTGTTAGGGGATGGCTTGACAACTGACGCACAGATGTAGGACACACAGTAACATTTGCAGCCTCCATGTACTATTCTATGGCAGTAAAAAGTGGTATTCACCTGCACTCAGTCCTGGGACCACTCCTGTTTGGCATATAGCTTTCTTAGGTACAAACAAACACAGTAGGGATATGTCTGCCCACGTTTGATGAAAATGCATACTGTGGGCTATACTTTATTCTCCAGATGACACACACATCCTCCAAAAGGGTATCATAGAGACAGATACCTGGTGTCAAACTCATGCTGTAAAGCCATAAGCCAAATAAAGCATAGTTATCCACTTTTAGAAAACAAAGTATCTCCAGAGTACCACATAGGTAGTAGCCCCCAAAATGTGGAACAGGTACTAATGTATACACAGAGCCATGTGTTTAGTCATCTCTCCTTTGATAATCACATTACCAAAGGGGTTTGGAAATCCCTCTGTGGAGCACATAAGCAATAAAGAGTTTGCATGCAGATCCACAGAGGTTGTTGCACACCTATAATGATTAGTCATCTTTGCCAGACTTTGCTTGCTTTGGAACAGGTTTCAAATATACCTCAAGCATAAACCCTCACTCACACTCTTCAATAGAAACCATGATGAGTGGATGTGAAACAGAAGATGTAGCCCAGGGATCACTGCAGTGGCTAAGCTTGTCACAAGCATACAGAAGTGACCTAAGGTCTAGAAAGTGCCAGCACGCTCTGGCAAAGATAACAGATGTGTTCATGGAGAAAGCAGATTACCCACCAATGAAATAATTGAGGTCACATGTATGTATATGGATTTGCCCCACAGCTTCCTTACATGTGTAATGCACATACAGTTGTCTATGTGATATGTCATACACTAGAAAAATCAAAACCCACTCCACATTGACCAATGGTGTCACACACCTGGAACACACACACACAGTCAAAAAATGCAAGATTCAAACTCCTTCCTAACTACATTATGATACTACAGCAGTATGCATTTACACAACGCACTATACACATTACTGGGATTTCACCTTTCCACAGGTATATTTGTAGGATGGTGACATCATCAGACTTGTCAAAGATGAGTATACCACTTTAAAGGGGTGTGAGTATTCTCCAAAAAGGTTACTCCTCACCAGGGAGACATGCACAGTTGGCAAGTGCAGGATTCAAAATCCTACCTAACTACATTATGATACTACAGCAGTATGCATTTACATGATGCGCCACATTACTGGGATTTCACCTTTCCACAGGTATATTTGAAGGACGGTGACATAATCAGATTTGTCAAAGATGAGTATACCACTTTTAAGGGGTGTGAGTATTCTCCAAAAAGGTTGCTCCTTCCCAGGGAGACACACACACACACACACACACACACACACCGTTGGCAAGGGCAGGATTCAAACCCCTACCTAACTACATTTTGATACTACAGCAGCATGCATTTACACAACGTGCTATACACATTACTAGGATTTCACCTTTCCACAGGTATATTTGTAGGATGGTGATATCATCAGACTTGTCATAGATGAGTATACCACTTTTAAGAGGTGTGAGTAGTCTCCAAAATGGTTGCTCCTCCCCAGGGAGACACACAGTCTCACACACAGTTGGCAAGTGCAGGATTCAAACCCCTATCTAACTACATTATGATTCTACAGGAGCATGCATTTACACAACGCGTTATACACATTACTGGGATTTCTCCTTTCCACAGGTATATTTGTAGGATGGTGAAATCATCAGACTTGACAAAGATGAGTATACCACTTTTAAGGGGTGTGAGTAGTCTCCAAAAAGGTTGCTCCTCCCAAGGGAAACACACACACTCACACACAGTTGGCAAGTGAAGGATTCAGACTCCTACCTAACTGATACTATAGCAGTACACATTTACACAACACACTATACACATTACTGGGACTTCTTCTTTCCTAAGGTATATTTGTAGGATGGTGACATCATCAGACTTGACAAAGATGAGTATACCACTTTTAAGGGGTGAGAGTAGTCTCCAAAAAGGTTGCTCTCTCCCCAGGGAGAGACAAAGAGACACAGACACACACACACACACACACACACACACACACACACACACACACACACACACACACACACAGTTGGCAAGTGCGGTGTTCTGAATCCAAACTAAGTATATCTCTACACTTCAGCAAGCAATATGGAGTTACAGGGTCCAATACAGACATTACTTGCTGACAGTTTGCCCAAAGGTTTTTTTTCACATTTTCTAACCTCAGCAGGCTTATCATACTATGTGTATTGTGAGTGTATTGTATGCATAAGGCCATGACCATATAATATATGGGTTGATGCACCACATGCTGGCACACACAGGGTCAAACCGGTGGCTAAGCTCTGTCAACCCAATACTGGACAATACAGTCAAGAGGAGTAGGGTCATACAACCACAACACCAACTGTCTCACATAGACCTACAATATAAGCACCAGCAAAACACACACATATTACCATACTCAGAGAATACAAATATTAATCTGAAAAAGAGAGAGTGTCCTCCTAAGCAGACAAGCAAGCAACATGCACCTCCAAGCTCATGCCAGAAAACACATAATACACCAAAGCAGTGTGCCTCACAACAGGCCCTAAGGCAAAACAACATACCCAACACACTAGTAATAGGTGACGTCATAGTCAGGCACACAGATGTTCCACTCACTCGTCTGGACAAGGGGAAGGTTACTGTCAGTTGTCTGTCAGGTGCTATGATCTGCCACACAACACAAGCACTAACATCATTCCAGAACAGGTACATATATGACGTGTTCTTTGTACATGTCAGTGTGAATGATCTGAGACATACCTACCAGGACACCATGACAAGAGATATATATTAGCTCTATGATCATGTAGCCCAGGCTGGTATGACCCTGACCTTGAGTAGCATCTTACCTTCACCTACATGATACTACAATATAACAGAAAGATGATAAACTTCAACAATTGGTTGAGCTTCTGGTGTCAAAGGGGATCCAGTCTCTGTCTGCCTGTGATGACATGATAGACAAGCCTCGTTGCTTTGCTACAGATGGTTTGCACCTGTCGCAGCTATGCTTCTGAATACTGGCCAAGGCTCTTGCTGTCCCCATATTACCTTTTTTAGGCAAGGCTCAAATGTTCATAGGTTCATAGGTAGGGACTAGGCTATCGGCCCTGGGGCCTATACAAGCCCAGCCAAAAAGGTACCCTGGCTTTTGCCACCCAAGAAATTTATTTTCCTGTGCCACTGTCGAGCAGAAACACACAAGTGATCCCCAGGGTGAATTTCCTATTTCTCATCCAATCCTCAAGATTTTTCTTGAAGAGTGCTAATGAGGAGCTTTGTTTGATATAGATAGGTAGTTTATTCCAGAGTATGGGAAGTCTCTGGGACAGGAATCTATCCCTCCGGCATATTCTGTTTATTGTGTTGACAAGGTTTAGGTCCCTAGAGCGTGTAGGTTCATAGGTAGGTACTAGGCTATCTGCCCAAGGGCATTTATAAGCCTAGCCAGAATGTGTTGGCTTTCGCCTCCCTTTTAAGTTAGTTTCCTGGGCCTCTGTATAGCAGGGCCACTGAAGTGATCCCAAGGGTAAATTTACAATTTCCCATCCACTCGTCAAGATTCCTCTTGAAGATAGTCAGCGAGGGGCTCTGCCTAACATAAACTGGGATTCTATTCCAGAGCAAGGGAAGTCTCTGGGACAGGAATCTATCCCCCCAGCACATCCTGATTATTCCTGTGCTGAGGTTTAATTCACTGGAGAGTGTGGCTCTAAGAGATTTGGTTTTCTTGAGGTGGAGCATGTTCATTAATTCCGGGTTGGACATGGCCTTATACGTCAGGCATAGATCACCTCTGAGCAGGCAGTAAGCAACCAAGTAGAGCTGGAGTTTCTTTAGTCAAGCTGCATAGGGCATCTTTTTGAGGCCCATGATCCTCTTGGTGAGGTGCTTCTGTGGTCTTACCAGCTGTTGCATGTGCCGATTAAAGTACATACCAAATGGGGCATTGTACTCTATTATGGGCCTAATGAGTGATGAGTAAAGGGGCAGAATGACCTCTCCTGATCTAGAGGCTAACCCTTTCATGATTACATGGGCTACATAGAAGGAATTTCTAACCACTTTGGCAATGTGATTATCAAAGAAGAGGTTACTATCTACCTGGGTCCCCAGGTCCCTAATTACATTTTCTGTACCTAGTGGATTACCACCTATGTGGTGATTCATGGACACTTTGTTTTTTCCAAAGGGGATGACTATGCATTTTTGGCATTCAGCTTGAGGCCAGGTATCTGTCTATGTAAGACCCTTCTGGAGGATGTCTGTGTCAGCTGGAGAGTTGATTATGGCCCCCAGTTTGCAGTCATCTGCGAGCTTGGTCAGCCACAGTCCTCCCGTGCTTGCCTGTACCTCAGAGAAGTATATAGTGAAAAGGAGGGGGTCCCAGGACCGAGCCCTGTGGGACGCCACTTGTGACTGGTTTAGAGTTGGACATGGTACCCGCAACTCTGACCATGTGTGTTCTATCCGTGAGCCAGCTGGCCACCCATCTCGTGACACAGGGGTTAATGTTCAAGCTGGTAAGCTTGTCTATGATGCCAGAGTGGGGAATGGTGTTGATGGCCTTAGTGAGGTCCAGGTAGGCTGTGTGGACTACCTTTCCTTCATCTCTGGCCTTGGTAACTGTTTCAAAGAAGTCAACTAGGTTTAGGAGGCAGGATCTGCCTTTAACAAAGCCAAATTGGGTAGAGTCCAGTGTCTGGAGGTTCCCAATGTCTCTGTTTATGAGTTCCATGATAATTCGCTCCATAGCTTTGCAGACCAGGCTGGTCAGGCTTATAGGGCGATAGTTCCCAGGTTCTGTTGTGGCACCACCTTTGTGGAATGGGATGACTGTTGCTGTATGAATTCTTTGGGTACATAGCCTGTGGTAAAGCTGAGTATGAACAGTGAATTTAGGTGAGGGTTTAGTTCCTTTTGGAGCTCGTGTAAGACGCAGCCTGGGACACCATCCAGTCCCATTGATGCTGTGTTCTTAGCTTTGGAGAGGGCTGTTTTTACCTGCATGTCCATGATGTCTGGGGCTCTATATTCTTCTGGGATGGACACGGACCCTTTTGGGAGTGAGGGGGGTGAAGTGTGCACTGAACTTGTCCGCCAGGATGTTGGCAATGTCAGTTGGTTCAGTGTATTTTTTGCCATTTTGCAGTAGATCAGAGCATATCCGAGAGTTGCCACCTAAATGTTAGATATAGCTAAAGAAGGCTTTGTGGTTATCTTTAGATTCCTTGGCAATTTTTGTTTAGAAATTGGCCTTGGATGATTTTATGAGTGATCGTAGTTTCTTGCTAATATTGATCAGTGATGCCTTTCCTTTTTGGAATTTTGCTCTGTCATGAAGTAGTTTCCTCCTTCTGTTGTATAGCTTATTTATGGCCAAGGACCACCAGACTGGTTTCCCCTTTTTGGAGGAGTGAGTCTTGGTTTTACTTGGGATGGCTTGATCCATGCATCCTTGTAGATGCTCATAGAATGTACTTGTAAATGATTATGTGGATTAGATAGCATTATCCTGTAGCAAGGGGGCTTTGAATCTTTCCACTTCAGTCTTGAGAAGTGTGAAGTTTGCTTTTGAAAAGTTTTTTACAGTGGTTTCCTTGACTGGGGGTGGGGTTGGGATGTGGATGTCCAATGTGATTACTTTATGATCTGATCTTACCAGCGAGGGGTTTACCTCTGGTGTGGAACACTGATCCCCCATGTTGGTGATGATCAGGTCCAGTATGTTGTCACCTCTAGTGGGTGTGGTGACCAGCTGTTCCAGGGCATTTGAGTTTATAAACTCTAGGAAGCATTGGGCAAAGGAGTTTCTACTTGAGTAATTCTCCCAGTCAGTGTTTGGGTAGTTGAAATCTCCTAATATCATGGTGTTTGATAGGACCTCTATATTTTCCAGTGTTCTCAGGAATGCTGAGTGAGGGTCCTGAGACAAGGTAGGTGATCTGTAGCAGGCTACAATCTGATAAGCAGCTTTGCCCACTGTTAGTTGCACTTGGATGGTCTCCGAGGCCTCATGCTGTGCCACTAACCTGGAGGTGTGGGTATCCTTTATGAAAATGGATACACCCCCTCCTTTTGTATTTTGTTCCGGATTTTGGGGCCGAAGCTCAGAGGGATTGGGATTTCTTTAAGTGGAGCATGTCCAACAGCTCTGTGTTTGACATAGCTTTGTATGTTAGGCAGAGATCACCTCTGCGTAGGTGATATGCGACAGAGTAAAGCTGGAGCGTTTTGAGACAGTCTGTGTAGGGCATGTATTTGAGGCCACTAATCCTCTTTGTGAGGTATTTCTGCGGGCTTTCCAGTTGTTGTAGATGTCTTGTGAGGTACATACCAAAAGGAGCGTTGTACTCTATAATGGATTTAATGAGTAATGAGTAGAGGGGAACAATGACCTCATTTTTTCTGCATGAGAAACCTTTTGTGATGAGGTGTGCCATGTAGAAGGATTTCCTGACTACTGTGTCGATGTGATTATCAAAGGAGAGACTACTGTCCACCTGTGTCCCAAGGTCTCTTATCACACTTTCAGTGTTAAGTATACTACCGCCTATGTTGTAGTTCATGGGTACAGAGTTTTTACCAAAGGGGATGACAATGCACTTTTTGGCACTGAGCTTGAGGCCATGGATTTAACACCAGGCATCTGTCTCAGTGAGGCCCTTTTGTAGGATGTCCACATCGTTAGCAGTTTCAATTATGGCTCCTAGTTTGCAGTCATCTGGGAACTTCATTAGCCAGAGACCTTCTGTGTTAGCCTGTACTTCAGGGAAGTAGATATCAAACAGGACAGCACACAGGACTGAACCCTGTCGTACTCCACTTGTCACTGGTCTGAAGTCGAATTTGGAGTCTGCTACTTTCACAGTGTGGGTTCTGTTAGTGAGCCAGTTGGCAACCCATCTTGTGACATAGGGATTTATACCTAGTTTAGTGAGTTTATCTATAATTCCAGAGTGGGGGATGGTGTCAAAAGCCTTGGGAAGCTCTAGATAGGCTGTGTGAACCACCTTACCCTTGTCTACGGCTTTGATGACTGCTTCAAAGAAGTCTCAAAGAAGTCTATCAGGTTTAGGAGACATGATCTGCCTTTTACAAACCTGAACTGGTTGTGGTCCAGAGTTTGGAGATTACCAATGTCTTTGTTTATAAGTTCCATGATGATACATTCCATGGCCTTGCAGACCAGGCTCATCAGGCTAATGGGGCGCTAGTTCCCAGGGCCCGTGGTGGCTCCCCCCCCCTTGTGTAGTGGAATAACCGTCGCTGTGTGCCATTCAGCAGGCACAAAGCCTGAGGTGAAGCTATGATTGAACAAGGTACTTAGGTGTGGTGCCAGTTCATTCTGTAGTTTGTGTAGAATGCAGCCTGAGATGTTATCTGGTCCCATGGATGCTGTGTTCCTGGCTTTGGAGAGTGGTTTTTACCTGTGCAGCCATGATGACAGCAACTTTGCATTCTTCCGGTATAGAGATGGGCTCTTTCATAGGTGAGAGGGGGTTAAAGTTAGCACTGATCCTATCTGCCAGGATGTTCGCAATATCAGTTGGGTCTGTATATTTAGTACCATTGTGCTGTAACTCAGAGCAGATCTGAGTGTTGCCATTGAGATTCTTGACATAGCTATAGAATGCTTTGTGGTTGTCTTTAGAATCAGTGGCGATTTTGTTTTTGTAACTAGCTTTGGAGGATTTTATCAGGGATCGCAGCTTCTTACTTAGGCTGACCAGGGAGCTTCTCCACTCATGGGATTTTACCCTCTTTTGCAACAGTTTCTTTCTTCTGTTGTGCAGTTTGTTTATGGCAGGGGACCACCAGATTGGCTTCCTTTTCTTGGAGGATAGAGTCTTGGTTCTGTTTGGGATAGCACAATCCATGCACTCATGTAAGTGCTTATAAAGTGCAATTGTGTAGGATTCAGTAGTCATAACTGTATTGTCCATCTGCATGGGTGTTCTGAAGTTCACCACTTCTGTCTTAAGAAGCATGAAGTTGGCTTTGGAGAATTTTTTTAACATGGCTTCCTTAATGGCGGTGAGGGCAGAATGTGGATATGTAATTAGCTTACTGTCAGATCGGACCAATGAGGCGTTGACTTCAGGTGTGGAACACCGGTCACTCAGGACAAACCAAACACCGTAACCAACACAAATAACCACAAAGTGAGCTAAATGCTACTCATTGCCAGAAGTCTCAGCCTCCAAATGCACACACTCCAGGCACTTCTCAGTATGGAGAATACTGATATCTGTGCAGTAACAGAAACCTAGTTCAAGGCTCCAGAGAGCACACCAGCACTACCAGGATACTACTCATTCCATACCTTCCAGCATCAGAACCTGGATCATAGCACATAGGGCGGGGATGTATCCATATTCATCAAGGATACCTACACCTCTCTCTACAGGATATGTACCCAAAGAATGTTGCACAGCAATGTTCTTCCCACTCCACAGGGGTGGGGCCACAAAAGACCCTTGGCATTCATGCTGTATGAGCCTGATGAGTCTGATCTGCAAGGCAATTGAGCCAATCATAATGGAAGTCAACAATGAAGACATTGGGAACCTTCACACAGTTGAGCACACCCAGTTTGGCTGCGTCAAATGCAGATCACGCCTCCTGCACTAGGTGGATTTCTTTGAGACAGTTACCCAGGCTACAGATTGAAATGAGCTCCACACAGCCTACCTATACTTCGCTAAGGCCTTTGACACCATTCCCCAGTCAGGTATCATAGATAAACTCACCAACCTAGGCATGAATCCATACATCACAAGATGGATTGCAAACTGGCTCACAGACAGATCCCACAAATTAAGAGTTGCTGGCTACATGTCAGACTCTACACCGATAACAACTGGGATCCCTCCTGTTTGGTATAGACTTCTCAAAAGTACATGCCAACACAGGAGGGTTGTGGTTGACTAAGTTTGCTGGGAACTGTAAAGTGTTTGCCATAATAGATTCCCCGGATGACACAAATATTCTCCAGAAGGGACTCTATGAGACAGATGTGTGGTGTCAGAATCATGGCCTCAAGCTCAATGTGGAAGAATGCATAGTGTAATCCCCTTTGGTGAAAACAAAGTACCCACAAACTACCACATAGGTGTTACCCCCTAAAAACTGACAAGGTAAAAAGGGATCTGGGGACACAAGTAGATAGTCATCTTTCCTTTGACAACCATGTTGCCAAAGTGATTAGGAAATCCTATGTGGCCCATCTAATCAACAAAGGGTTTGCATCAGGATCAAAAGAGGTAGTGGTAGCCCTCTACTCTTAAGTCATCAGACCCATCATTGAGTACAATGCACCATTTTGGATGTACTCGACTAAGCATATTCAGCAGCTGGAGAGACCACAGAGGTACCTCACCAAGAGGATTACTGGCCTCAAACAGTTGTGTTATGCAACACAACTGGTAAAACTACATCTGTTCTCCGTTGCGTACTGCCTACTCAGAGGCACACTCTGCCTAACATACAGAGCCATGTCCAACACATAACTGTTGAACCAGCTCCATCTACGGATAACAAAATTGAGTCACACTACACACTCCAGGGATATGAACCTCATCACAACAATGAATACAACATGCTGGTGGGATAGAGTACCATCCCAGACACTTGCCTTATTGTGGAACAGAGTCCCAATGTACATCAGACAGAGCCCCTCGCTGACACTCTTTAATAGGAACCTTGATGAGTGAATGGGAAACAGACGATTCACGCCAGGCATCACATCAGCAGCCCCACTAGAAAGGGGCTTAGGGTACTAACTATTAGAACTAGGGCTTAGGAGACTACCCAATGGGGTGGTGAAAGCTGCACAACTTGCCTAGGCTAATATATGCCTTCATGAAGATAGTCTACTACATACCTATGTGACAGGTACATGTCTACAGATAATAGATGAGTACTTCATTGTACAGTCATGTTGTACAGCAGGGACATGGACCACATACACTGTAATGCTTACAGATACTGGTGGCTATTATGTACAGTGGGTGAGATGTGCACCTCATGCCTTTTGTGTCATTGGGATGTGTGCTGGGTGGGACAGTCCTGGATGGCTCCCTGTCATGGTCACTCACTTACACACATCTCTGCCCATCCATCTTTGGCTTATTATACTGTGTTTCCCCTACATATATATAGGTACATAGGTAGGTAATAGGGTATCTGCCTGAAGGCATATATTAGTATGGCCAGAGTGTGCAGCTATCACCACACTTGGGGTTAATTACCTAGGCCTCTGTGTAGTAGAGCTGATGAAGTGATCCATGGTGTGACAGTTCAGTTTCACATATACTTATCAAGGCTCCTCTGGAAGAGTGTCAGTGAGGGACTCAGCTTAATGTAGGTTGGGAGCCTGTTCCAAAGCAAGGGAAGTCTGTGAGTTAGTAATGTATCCCTCCAACATGTTCTATTTATTGTTGTGATGATGATATCCCTAGAGCATGTGGCACAGTGAGCTTGGGTTTACTTCAGATAGCGCATGTACATCAGTTCTGCATTGGACATGGACCTGTCTGTTGGGCAGAGATCGCCTGAGTAGACAGTATGCAACAGAGTACAGATTGAGTTAACTTCAGTCTTGTTGCATGGGGCAACTGTTTGAGGCCAGTAATCCTCTTGTTGAGGTACTTCATTGGTCTTTCCAGCTGCTGAAGGTGCCTAGTCAGATTCATCGCAAGTGTGTTGTGATACTCTCTGATGTGTCTGATGACTCATGAGTAGAGGGAACCTCCTTTGACCTACATGCAAAGACCTTGGCAATTTGTGGGAACACATAGCATGATTTTCTAACCACTTTGTGAATGTATTTCTGGAAGGAGAGATGACTGTCCACATGTGTCCATAGATTCCTTATTATTACCTCCATATTTAGGGTGTTGGCACCTATGTGGTATTTGTATGACTGTAGCTTGAGGCCATAATTTTGACACCACATCTGTCTGACTGAGACCCTTTTTAAGGATGTCTCTGTTGTCCCAAACATCGATTATGACAACCTTTTTGCAGTTATCCACAAACTTTGCTAACCATAGCCCTCATGTGTTTGACTGTATTTCTGAAAAGTATACACCAGACAGGAGGGGGTCCCAGGACTGAGCCATGGGGGACAGCAGTTGTTAACAATCCAAAGGACACCAAAATGTATTAACAAAATGTTAAGCACTTTCCTCTCCACTACAGAGACTTCCTCAGAACAAAGAAACATTACAGTCACCCAACCAAATTAAATACCCCTTTCAATTAATCAATTTGTACAATCATTGAAATTTAAAGCAATACTCACAAGAATTGTACTCATATTAAAAAACAGTTACTAAAATTACATTTAAAACCATTTCAAATAAAATTAAACACACAATATTAAACTAAACTCCATCACTACATAGTTATACATAAATATTTATCTTACCTTTTACCTCTTAAAACTATCCTGAAATTTGATCAAGTTTTAAAACACTGGCAATACTAATAGTCTAATTTATGCCTGGATATCGGGAGGCATTCATAAACAATTGCCATCTCAATTCCATTAAATCTAAATGTAAATCTAAAATACCCCCTTTCTCATCTTCCATTAACTGTTGTAAAACCAAAAATTTGAAATGATGTGTTTGGTTTTCATTTATGTGCCTAAATAATGCACTTGTTAACCTACAGTGTCTAATGTCCCCTAGATGTTCCCCCATTCTTGTTTTTAATTTCCTATAAGTTTTGCCTATGTAGAAAATGGGACATTCTAGACACTTAGCCATGTATATAACTGTTTGCTGTTAACAGTTATAATGGCCTCTAATGTTTAATGTTTGACCATTGACCCTAAAATGATCATCGGTTTCCATTAGATATTGACAAAAACAACAAGAATTACATTTAAAATTCCCCACTTTTCTACTTGTCTTAAAAATAGGTCTTATTCCCTCCAAAATGTTCTTGATACATTTGTCTCTCCTGAAAACATATTTAGGGTTCTTACCTACCTTTGAACCTACACTGGCATCAAACTGCAGAATATCCCAATTGTCGTTTATCACCTCAGATTTCAGGATAGTTTTAAGAGGTAAAAGTTAAGATAAATATTTATGTATAACTATGTAGCGATGGAGTTTAGTTCAATATTGTGTGCTTAATTTGATTTGAAATGGTTTTAAATGTAATTTTAGTAACTGTTTTTAATATGAGTACAATTCTTGTGAGTATTGCCTTAAATTTCAATGATTGAACAAATTGATTAATTGAAAGGGGTATTTAATTTGGTTGGGTGACTGTAATGTTTCTTTGTTCATAGGAAGTCTCTGTAGTGGAGAGGAAAGCACTTAACATTTTGTTAATACATTTTGGTGTCCTTTGGATTGTTCAAATCCTTCTGCTTTTATTCTGTAGTTTACTACTTTCTAGTGGTCGTTTGGACAGCAGTTGTTACCAGCTTACAGTCCAACAGGGAGACCACAATTCTTACCTTGTGGGATCTATCTGTGCCCCAGTTGGCAATCCATCAGATGACATATGTGTTTATGCACAGGTTGTTGATTTTGTGGATATGACATGTGTGTGAGATGTTGAAAAAGGGCTTTTCAAGGTCTATGTAGGCCGTGTGTAGCTCATTCATTGATGTATGTCCTGGGTGACTGCCTTGAAAATTGTCTAGCAGGTTTAGGAACCATGATCTGCCCCTGCCCAAACCAAAATGGGTAGGGTTGGGTGTTTGTAGGCTCCCAATAGCTCTGTTTATGAGTTCCATAATGATGGAGACTCCATGGCCTTGCAGATCAGGCTTATTAGGCTTAAGAGACAATAGTTCCCATGGTCTGTTGTACACCAACACTTGTGGAGTGTGCCAAACGTTGCTGTAACCCATTCAACAGTTTCATATCCTGTACAGAGGGTGAGTCTCAACAGACTGTTCAGGTGCAGGGTCTGTTTGTTTTGGAGTTCACATATGACACAGCCAGGGAAACCATGTCATTCCATAGACGCCATCTTTTTAGGTTTGGATAGAGCTGTTTAACCAGTGTATATGTGATTTCTGGGTTTTCACAATCTCCAGGTATGGTAATGGGCCCTTTTGTCAGTGAGAGGGGGATAAATATGTATGAACCTGTCTGACAATATGTTGGCAATGTCAGTCATGTACATGTATTCATTTACACTTTGCACTGACTCAGAACATATATGAGTTTACATTGATATTTATGACATAGTAAAAGAAAGCTTCATGGTTCTCTATGGACTCTTTGGCGATATTTTTGCCAGAACAAGGCTTGGATAATGTTAGGAGTGCTCATTGTTTCTTAATGATACTGATCAGAGATTTATTGATCTTCTTTGGATTTTCACTTTGTCTGAACAACTTAAGTACTTGTAGTACATAGTTTGATTATGACAGGTGTCCAATATATTATATGGGTCTGTTTTCATATCACTGTGTGTGCAAGGCAGGATTGGTGAATAGTGACAAGTGTCTGGAGTAAGAACTGCAACTGGCAGATATGTGTGGCCCATGTCTGAGTGTGTGAGCATGCCCAGTATGACCTTTCAGTATGTTGTTGACTGACATTTGCTTCATTTGTTTGTGTGTGAGCATGCCCAGTATGACCTTTCAGTATGTTGCTGACTGAAATTTGTTAAATTTGTTTGTGTGTGTGAGCATGCCCACTATGGGCATATATAATATATGTGTGTGAAAAATCAAGTTGTTTTTTACTTCAGGGCTCACCTTTGTGTTGTACATCGACAGGAAGCACGCTGTGCCTGCAGGGCTTCCATGAGTCAATTTGCATAGACTTATCAACATTTCTACATACAGGGGGGATAGCTATTATTTGTGCATTTCTACCTGGGGGGGCACACCTGATTGTTACTGTGGGTGTACATAGGATGAGGGGTACACCTGACACTTATACACATTTGCTAGGCCTGCACTGCTATGTCAGGTACTCCATTTCAGTCTGTACTGTTGCCATTCGTACTGGCTTGAGGCATACCACTGTACTACAGACCTTAGCTTCCAATTACACACATATTAGTTTGTGACTTCATAGCCTACCCAACCCACATCACACTGCCTGGGCTGCTGTTATCTGTCTGCATAGGCCTGGGCAGAGGTTACTCATATGCCTCTTCAGAGGGCATGATACAGCATTTGTTTGTGTTTGTGTTTGTCTACAATTGTCCTGCTGGCTGTGACTGTTAGGTATGTGACTCCCCCATCTGGTATGTGTGAGTGACTTAAGTTGAGTTTGTGCCAGTGAAATGCTGTCATAGCTTAGTGGTTCAGTACTGTGACTATAGTGCACAGTATCCTGAGTTCGAGCCCTGTTACTGCTTTTTATTTTCCTGTTGGGCAGACCTGACTGGTTAAGGAACAGTAAAGCAGGTGTGAGCGTGTTTACCCAACTTTGCTCGACTTTGCGGTTGATGTAGACCCTACCCCGCTCACCGGGTGGTGCTTTGATGCATATGTGTGTGCAGTCTATTGAACCCACTACCTCAGGGTATTCTGCTATTTGGTGGAAAAGATGCATATTGCTGGCCAATGCCTCATGGGAATTGGGGAAATATACGTGGTCACCGACATGTGCTTACATGGCATCCAGGAAATGATGGAGTACCCCGGATGCTGATGCCTGTGAAATCCCCATCATATCACCAGTTGGTCTCTGGAAGGTTCCTGTCGCTAGTATTCTTATGCCAACACATATCTTGATATCCACTGGGATGGGTTCCCCTCTGTTGGTTCTGTGTGTGAGGCGTGGCCGGCACAGCTCAACAATTTGCTGTAAGAGGTCCCTGTCCACCCTATAGCACTCCACTATCTCCAGCTCATGTAGCCCCTAGTAGGTCACCCTGGGTCTGTACACTCTTCTCCGTCTCCTCACTGTGGGTTGCTCAGCAGCATTCACAACATCACCACCCTCAGCACCTTGCACATGTTGGTTTATGATAGCAAGAGCAGCCCCTAACATTTTGTCTGACTTAAGCTTTATAAGCTTTCCCTCTTTGTGTACTGCAGTGTTGCAGAGTTCTTGGGAAAAAAACAAGGGGGAATGCTGTTTGCAGAGTTTAAAGTGCTGGGCTAGTCTGCTGTCTGTGTAATTGGCTGATTCTGATACATTTCACCTGGAAGCTCTGCTAGTTCTCCTTGGTTAACGTCCTACTACTTCTTTTCCTTCCTTTTGCCTTTCTGTTTCTGCCCGGGGCAGCGCCGCGCACATGCTCTCACACGCTCGCACACGAGCGCACATGCTGTGTGCAAGTTTGCAAGAAATTTCCGATATTTTAACAGTGTGCACCTTTGGTTTCAGGTTTTCAAATAGGACAACTGCAGGCACGCCTCTTGCAATCCTGAGCAACTCAGGGCAAACACAAGCCACTGTGCTCCAATTAGCTTACAGCCTTTCTGACATACCCCCCTCATGATGTCACCTACATTCTACTCTACTACTCACCTACTCCTACACTTACACTCTTGGGACATGGCTCACATGCTGGGGAAAATTGGGATTCACTATCCTTATCCTCATTTGCATAGGATTGCCTACTAATGCATGGTTGCATCTCTCACACTGAGCTTCCCCCCTTAGCAACCACTACTCAGTGGCCATGTTGTCTTCAGCCTGCCACTCAACCTGCATGGCAGGATAAGCTTTTTAGTGAAAATGCCTATTTTTGGCTATTTTTAAATTATTTTCTTGTTTTTTAAAGCACAGCACATTTGCACGGTGATGCGCTATGCTTAAACATCGGCGATCAGGGGGGGAAAGTTAGATTTTAATAATTTTAAACATTTATAAATGCCAATGGCCTTATATTTGGCCATTGGCATGCTTCCTCAACTGTATGCATCCTTTATTTGGAGCTGTCATAGTTCCGTTTAGCTATTTGCAGAACGGTACTCCGTTACCAACGGAGTACATTTCTGCAGATAATACTAGTCTTCCACGGACAGGTTAGTGTTTCCTGGATTGCAAATTTACCACATTTGCATAGCTTTCAGCAGCAAATGAGGTAATTTGCATACCATGATGCTGTCCATGCAAGAGTAGCTTTAGAAGCTCTCATGCACGCCCCTGCCGGCTGTACCTGGATCGCACGTCAGGCATATTGCTGCCATGAGCTCCTACACCCTTCTTGCACTCCATGCAAGCTTTCGTAAATCCGGCCCTATGTGAATTTGATTTGAAGAGAATGTTGAAAGGCATTGATGGTAGGATGTGTAGTAATTTAAATGATAGTGAAAGGTTGTTGTTGTTACAAAAACTTTTTAAGGATAGGAATATTCATGTAATGAAACCAGACAAAGGTGGGGGTCGTTATTATGAATAGAACTGACTATTTTCACAAAATGTTTGAGTTTCTTAATAGTCAGGAATTTTATGAGATCTCCCTTAATTTTATCAATATA
Source organism: Protopterus annectens (assembly GCF_019279795.1). Taxonomy (NCBI): domain Eukaryota; kingdom Metazoa; phylum Chordata; order Ceratodontiformes; family Protopteridae; genus Protopterus; species Protopterus annectens. The sequence goes on along the minus strand of NC_056725.1, from coordinate 594,651,000 downwards.
GCTTACAGAAGAATTGCTTTCTGGTTAAAAGATATGTTAGACCAAGGGCAAATTGATGTTGCTTTATACACCTATTTGTACACTAAGTTTCCCTGTATTACCTCAATTTTTCGTATCCCAAAGGTTCACATATCAACTACTGATCTACCTATGATGCCGATTGTTAACTCGGGTACGTGTAAAACCCATTCCTTTGCAAAGTACATTGACCTTAAGGTAAAGGGTGTTTTGGAGCAATATGAGCATTTGTGTTGAGATTCTTGGTATTTTCTCCTCAAAGTGGGTGGAGTAGATTTTTCTGGCAAGCTAAGTTTTGTAACAATTGACATTGTCATCCTGTTTAATGTTATTCTCCACGATGTGGGACAAGAATGCTTTATTGAATTTTTGTATGAAACAGGGTTGTTTAGAAATAATGGAGTCAATGTTTTATCCATCCTTATGAAAATTGTGTTAACGAACAATTTCATATACATTGATGGGAAGTACTTTCATCAAACTTAGGGTGTGACAATGGGGCCTCTTGTGTCCTGTTATTTGCCAATGTGGTACTTTTACAATGGGAGAAGAAATAGCTGCTTGAAAAATTTGTACCTGTTCCTTGGAAATTATACTTGTGAGTTTTGGATGACATCTTTATAGCATAGATTGTAATGAAAATGAAGCCCATTGATTATTTGAACAACACTATGGATTTTTTGGAGTTTACCTATCATTATAATATATATGCTACCAACTATTTGGATGTTTGTTTAAGTAAGGATTATTGTAAGCATAGGTTGATTAGTAATATTTATAGAAAACTTACCTATTCTAACAGCTTCTTGCATTATGACAGCAACCATCCTGACCAGCATAAGAGGGGTATTGTTAAGGGGTAATATATCAGGTTGGACCATATGATATCTGATGACTGTTTGTTGGTGGAGGAATTTAATAAATTGAAGGTTATGTTAATGGCTATGGGGATATCCTATGTCCCTAATTTGTGAGGTACATCAGGAGGTGTTACACATGAGAGAGGGTGGTGATTTATTTCCACTTTTATGTACTGCCCAAACTCAAGTGGTTAAGGAGCAGGTTACACTAGGAACTAATAAATATGCCTGTTCCTTTATTACTACATTTACTCGGGAACATGAGGTTGTTACTGGCATATTGAGAAAATATTGGGAGTTTTTTTCTTGCTTTGAAGGGACTGGTTGGGTTATTAGATCAGATATTGTGTATAGGAGAGGTAGATCCCTTAAGAATTTGCTTGAGGGGAAGGGAGACCGTCAGGTTTCTACTAGTAGGAAGAGGGGTACATTCAAATGTAATTGTTGTGGACAATGCAAGTACATTCTGAAGGGTGTTAAGGTTCAGGTTAATGGAATTAATATTTTTGCTTCCTTTCATTGTAATTGCAACACCAGGGGTGTGAGCTATTTGGCTAAGTGCCAACAGTGTAAATGTTTTTATGTGGGGAAGACCCAGCGAATACTTAAAGAAAGAATATATGAGCATATAGCAAGTATTAAGAAGATGGACACAAACAGCTCTTTGTACAAGCACATAGAAAAATACCCTGAGCATAGGTTTGCCTTTTGTGGGTTAGACACTGTGGTAAGGAATTCTAGAGGTGGACCTTGGGAGGATTTAATTGAAGAGAGGGAGACATTATGGCAACTCAAACTGCAGGCTAATGTGCTCCCGGGGCTAAATTAATGTATTTCTATAGCTAGTACTTTGAGACTTCTATCCTAGAAAGTATAAAATACAATATGTTTTAAAGTTTTAAAATGGTTATTTTGTTTTTCTTTAAAAATGAGTGATGTTTAATTGGGTTAATGTCATGTGATTAAATGGGGGGTTAAAAAGCCTGCTTTTGTATGTTGTAACTAGATTCTGATGAAGTCAGGTTTGTTCTGACGAAAGCACTTAATTGAATTTATTAAAAATATATTTTTTTTGGAGACTGCAGCCTGGTACCTTCATTCCTGAGTGCTGTTTTTGTTTTTTAGTCATACTTTGAGGTCATGGCTGAAAAGAATCTTCATATCATCTCACCGCCCTATTTACCATATAGTAAATAATTAAATATTTCTTGCTTCATAATGATGGCTGTAGCCTTGTCAATGTCACATTATTAAAACCTCCACTAGTTAAGCACTTGTTAAATGTCACAGTAAACAGGTTTCATATAGAGTTTATGTAACAGACTTTGAAATAATAAATTAAAAAAATACAAGAACACAAGATTGAGCACACAAGTATAACAATTATAACACAAGAATTTTGAATATAATATATAACCCCTCTGTGATCTGATAAAATGACCCTAATACTGTAATACAGTTTTGCTCTTCTTTGTAATGGTGCCTTTTTAGTAACTAATACCTCAATAGTTGAATCCCCATGTGTTGCACAGTTGTTGAATGTCATAGTAAACAGACTTCATACAGTGTATATACAGAAAGCACTGAAATAATAAATGCAACAGTTATAGCAATGAATCACCAAGCACAAAATTGTAATAATCACAAAATAATAGTTTTTGAATAGCTATTACGATAATATGCAAATTCTTCATGATTTGGAGCCACTTTGCTTTGTGTTTACAAGTCATAATCCCAATACTAACATACTGAATTTGAGAATTGTTTATTAAAGCAACAACTGCAATTTAAATAAATAATACAAAAGAAACTCAAATAGGACTTTACATTCTGTACCATTTGTTGCTATAGTAACTTCAAATGCCAAATTTAAATTAGTTCACAATTATCCTTCACAACTTGTAACTTTGAGTACCCATCAAGTATGTTGAGCCTCTCTAATAATAAATAGCCTATCACAGTATTTGTCATCAATATATAAGAGCTTTAGCCCCTCCCCCAAAGCAATATACTCTGTTTTTAAAGGGGTTCGAAAATCAGTTTCATTGATTCTAGTGAACAGCACAATTCCAAACTTTTAGAACGCGACAATTTAACATAATTAGAGATACACCTTCCTTCTGGTCTACTCACTCTAAAACGATGTTAAACTATTCCTCTGATCATAAATGCATAATCAGTCAGCTAATTAAATTGCCTGAACTATCTTTGTCCAGGTGGCTTGCCTTAAAGCAGTCTTACATTTCCATCTAACTCCTATTGATCCTTCCATTTCTCCTTCTCCATCTCTACTCAGCTGGAAGAGTCACTCATATTTACATTCAGTTTATAATCAGTCTCCATTACATCTTGAAATGATTGCACAGGCAAATCCTTTAACTCAGTTCTTTATTCTTCAAAGTCTGTAAACATTAAGACACCCTTAGAAGGCTAAATCTTCAACATAGCTGGAAAAACAATCCATATTTCAATTTACAAAATTTACAATCTCTGAAAGCATCCAAAACTGCATTCCTGCTTAAAAGTTACAACCAAAAATACATTATAAATATCCACCACTCGCCTCATTACTGTAAAATTTCCTTACTGACTGAAGTAACTGCTATAGTAGTTGTTCTTTTTGAATAACGGAAACTTTTATTTTCTTCCAAACTAACTAACCATTTGAATAACTTGAGCAGTCCTCATGCATGGTGCATTTTATAACTACACTGATGGTTGTCGCAGTGTAATTTAAATTCACCATACAGGAATCAGCTTGTTAATAGCTCATATCCTTAATCCTCTGGTCTAACTACCAGATACCTCACTGACTAACTTCTTTTGGCATCTCAAAGTTCTCTGCTGCTCCTCTGATCACAAACAAACAGAATCATGCTCTAGTATCTTCTTACATGGCTCTGTCAGATTTGACAAGTTCGGAATGAACTTGGAAAGACAGTACATCATGCCAAGCAATCATATAACAGATGGCACATCACTGGATCTCTGCATATTTACAATTGCTTTATCTTATAAGAACCAAGCTTGAGACATTCAAAAGTCAAACAGTTCCAATATACCTCAGAGCAGATATACATATCTGGCATTTGTAGTTATTCACTTTCTACCTTCTTTGATTAAATCTGCCTAACACCCTAATAAGTTATGCTCCTTAAGCTTCCAAAACTAGGAAGTCATCAGTTATATTGGTCACATCTTCTATCCCTTGGTTTATTTCAGCTACTCCTCTTTGAGACACCTCTAGAACTGGCAAGATCCAACGAGCCAGTCTTAGAAACCTAAATCTAGCCATTGGGATGTTGTGTTTGCAAAGATTCAATCTAGCCTCATCTAGTCTAATTGTAAAAACTTTTGAGTATCACCAAGCACACTGGAGAACTTAGCATTAGGCATGAATACAAAAATCTCATTGATTGTCTTGAAGCAGGCAATGTTTCCCTTTGACCCATTTACTTAAGCTTTGAGAATATATACATATTCAGACTCATCGTGCTTCATTGCTATTACCATGTTATTGCTGATTTAGTCAGTTCAGTTCAGCAATACCTCTGACAGATTCTGTGCATTTCAATTCTTGATCAATTCTACTTTTTGACAAAATCTGGTACTCTTTTTGATGCTTGTATAAGTGGTATTGCTGAAAGTGGAATTGTAATGTGATACTTCCCAGGTAGGAAGCCAAGACAAGTAAACAAATCAGAATAACTAAGCAAGATATCATCAATAACATATGGAACACAGTGCTTTGAGTAGCACAAACAGTAACCTGAAGTCCACAATGAGGACCTTAAGCACTGTGTCAATAATCCCTCAGTAAAACAGTCATAACAGTATCAGTGTTATATCTACAAACCATATCAGTCCTCTTTATAGGTTCATTAACAACTATTTTCTGGGGAGAAACATACCCTCTAACATTGCTTCTAGTATTATTAAACTCTGTCAAAGTAATGATCTTCTTGTAACTGTGTACAAAAGTGTGAATTAACTTGCTGTCATTCACAAATGTGTGCATTTTGGCAGGGTATCACATAAATGTTTGAGCTACTCTGGCAGCTGTTTCACATACTTTGACTTGTATCCTCTTCAATACTATCAGATTTATACCTCTGACTTATGGATATATTCCGGATGCTGCCAGCACTGATGTGTAAATCATTCTTTAAATACACCATATGAATCATTTTACTCATAACAAGTGTTTCTCAAGTATTACAATCCAGTACATTTGGTTGCTTTAAATGTTTTTCCAAATATGGTATTTAGAAAACCAATTTATATTTTCCGCACTTTTACTCACAGTCATGCCAACTCTGACTTGTAAGCAGTTTCTGCACAGAACATGTCAAAAGTGCATAGAGGCGTGCACATTTTATTAAGATGACTTGGTGATTTAAATGCAGTTTGCAACAATACAATACACTCTGCAACAGCATCATATTCAAATGTAATAACCTTTCTGCTGTTCACAATGTTTTCTGACTAGAATTCATTTTTCTGTGCTGCCTAGAGTCTGTATTACATTCCTAGAGTGCAAATGAATAGTGTCAACAAAATTTCTACTTTATTCCATTATTTTTCCTCTAATACATGCAGTTCGCAATTCAGCACTTTATTCTAGTTTTTACAGTTTTGTGTGAAATGAATATGATCACCAAACAACCTACAAACTGAAGTAATGGCTCTGCAATGTTTTTTCCTATGCCTGTTGCTGCACTGCTTACTCTGCACATGGTATAGAACTACTCATTTACTACTAGGCTCCACTGAGATACCAGCCAGTTGCCAGTGATTTTATTTTTAGTTTTGTTTCATTAGTTCTGAGCTTTATTTTGCTCTCATTTTCACTTATGAAGTTGATTTCATATAATTCAGTTCTTCAGTTGTGCAATCAAACTGAAATCTCACTCACTGTCTAGACACTTATGTCAGATTGTATTAATAGCTTGGCCCTGACTTGATCAGGTTTGATTCCACATATAACTCTATGGCATAACAGCGAATCATGCAAGTCACTCATCAAAATGACAGTTTTGCACTCTGTGTTTCATTTCAGTCACAGTTACATTTCTTGACTCCTGAAGACCTTGATTTCTAGTGAAAAGTAAATTCCTTATGTAAGATAGATTCATCTTTGGCATGCACTAGGCCTGAAACTTACATCTAAAGACAGATGCAATGCTTGGAGGGAGAAGATACACTTCTAGACTACATTCTGGGATTTGGTGTATAATTCCAAAAATTCTGGCTATGATCCTTGTGACAGCGCCAACATTTAATTAATTGACATTAATTGTTTTACAATGTTTGGTTTACTCTTTTATATATAAAAATCATGCAGTAATGGGGGTAAGGGTGCACCAGCCCCCACCCCCTTAAAATTTTATTGTGGAAAATATAGTAATCTGATATTGCTGAGTGGGAATATGCTTACAGTGCGAAGCATCTGTTGCATGTATATATCACTTCTGTGGCTCTGCTCGACAGGGGTACAAGTAAATACATTTCTGGGTGGCTAAAGCCAGGGAATCTTTATGGTTAGGCTTATATAAACCCTGGGGCTGATAGCCTAGTACCTACCTATGTATATCTGTGTGTGTGTCTATACTACCACACAGTCCAGTACTCGTAACAATCTCAAAAGATTATAAGGCACAACTTGAGTAACCCATGGAAGTTGTAACCTTCTGGTAGGGAGAAACTAATAGAACTATTTGATCAAGGGGGTCAACAGAGGGATTATGCTATTTAAGTTCCAAGAAACATGGAGATAGCTATAAAGTGAGGGTATAATTTTCAATTCCCTCCATCCCCCATAACTAAATTATATTCAGAACAGCAGCCTCAATACAGTGGAATGACTTTAGAATGAAGTACTTGTGGATCAGGATACATATCCACTTATCAACCATTTCACTAGAGTCTATCTGCTGTAATTCTATTTATAAAGGTGGTGACATCCCACCTAAACTCCTATGTAGCTAGTTCTAAAGGTGAGAAAGAGTTAACAGCCTCCCCCTTACAAACAGAAATAAAGGGAAATACAGCCTGTAGATTGGGATGAAGTAATATGCAATGTGAACTTAAGATTCATCTTACTCACTGTCACCCATATTGGCATCATCACCTAAAAGCTACTCTACATTGCCTGCTCACTGTTAAATTTTCCATATATCTCAGATCAACCTCTTCTTCCACATTAACCCTCATCACCCCTCTAAATTCTCTGACTTGTTCTGACAGGGCCTTTTCTTACTGCAGCTAATCCCACATGGAGCACTCTGCCTTTGAAGCTTGTTGTGAAATCTTTTGTCTAGAGAGGCTGAGCTGTTTCTTTGTGGGAGGGAGAATTGTTTCAGGTTTAATCTAACTAGAAGCATTCCTGCAATGCTCTGTTATTTTGATTGGATAATTTGGCTGGTTTCTGTTTCTCTGTCTTGAATAGCCAGTGTTTTAAACCAGTCTGCACTTGTTTGCTCAAAGCTGTTCAAAACTGCAGTGAGATAGGCCTTCTGCCATTGCTCCGCTGTGATATTGGAAAAAGATAAGTGCTATTTTCAACTGTTTTCTGCACTTCTGTTTAACTGCATATCTGTTTAATCTGTGCAACTGTTTTTTAGACCCCACCCACCCGCTCAGCTGGTGTTGTGGTCTTAAAGCTTGGTGGCTTTGAGTTGCCCACCTGTAGTATAAAGTTGATACTGGACACTCCCCCCCAGTCATATTATATCAGCTTATTCTATCGTTCATAGGGAGAACTTTGTAAAGGCCCACCCCTTTAGCTTCTCAGCCATGAATTATCTTACTATCTTCTGTCTCCTCACTTTCTACTAAAAAAAAAAAAAAAAAAAAAAAAAAATATATATATATATATATATATATATATATATATATATATATATGCATCAATATATATATATATATATATATATATATATATATATATATATATATATATATGCATCGGAGACCATCCAGGTGCAATTAACCATAGGCAAGACTGCTCTGCAATTTGTAGCATGTTACAGGCCACCCTCTCAAACTCAGGAACCTCACATGGCCTTCCTGAAAACATTAGAGGGGATAAATGTATCTCCAAACACCATCATACTAGATGACTTCAACTACCCTAATATAGACTGGGAACACTACTCAAGCCCGAACACTCTAACCCAAAGATTCCTGGAGTTCATAAACTCAAATGCCATGGAACAACTAGTCACTATCCCCACAAGAGGTGAAAACATACTTGATCTCATCATCACGAACATGGGATCAAAATGTTCAACACCGGAAGTATACCCCTCACTGGTGAGATCAGATCATAAACTAATCTCGCTGGAGGTCCTCATCCCCCCACCTGAAACAAAAAGACCACAGTGAAAAACTTCTCAAAAGCCGATTTCACACTTCTAAAACTAGTGTGGTCTCCTTTAAGGCCCCTGAGCCAGTGGTAAACATTACTCAAACCGCTGAATCACTTACAAATGCCTTCTACCAGCACCTACAGGACTGCATGGATCAGGCAATCCCAAACAAAACTAAGACTCTCTGTACCAAAGGCAAGCGTCCAGTCTGGTGGACCCCAGCCATAAACAAGCTCTACAACAAAAGGAGGAAGCTACTACAAGATAGAGCAAAATCCTTGAAAGGTAAGACACCTTTGATCATTATAAGTAAAAAACTAAGAGCTCTCATAAAATCATCAAAGGCAAATTTTGAGAGAAAAATCGCCAAGGACTCTAAAGACAATCATAAGGCCTTCTTTAGCTATGTTAGAAACCTAGGAGGAAACTCCCAGATATGCTCAGAATTAGTTCAAAATGATGTGAAAATTACTGAACCTACACACATTGCTAACATACTGGCTGACAGGTTCAGTGCAAACTTCTCCCCTCCCCAAAAGGAGAGATATCTATTCCAGAGGATTGTAGCCCCCAAACATCTCCAATGCCCAGGTGAGAACTGCCCTCACTAAGGCAAAAAACACAGCATCCATGGGACCGGATGGTGTCCCCGGCTGTGTGCTTCATGAACTCAACGAGGAATTAAACCCACAGTTAGGACAGCTGTTTAATCTTAGCCTCACCTCAGGATACGCACCCAAGGAATGGCGCCGGCGACTGTGGTCCCACTTCATAAGGGCGGTGCCTCCACAGACCCTGGAAATTACTGCCCCATTAGCTTGACAAGCCTTATCTGCAAAGCCATGGAGAGGATCATAATGGAACTCATAAATAAAGACATAGGGAACTTGCAGACTTTGGATCCAACCCAGTTTGGCTTTGTCAAAGGCAGATCCTGCCTCTTAAACTTGGTTGACTTTTTCGAGACAGTCACCAAGGCCATTGATGAGGAAAGGCAGTCCATACAGCCTACCTCGACCTGGCAAAGGCCTTCGACACAATACCCCACTCAGGTATCATCGAAAAACTCATCAGCTTGAATGTAAACCCATACATCACAAGATGGGTTGCAAACTGGCTAAGCGACAGAACCCACAGGGTCAGAGTTGCTGGAGCCATGTCAGACTCAAAGCCTGTCACAAGTGGTGTCCCACAGGGCTCAGTCCTGGGTCCACTCTTGTTCGGCATCTACTTTTCTGAAGTACAAGCAAACACAGGAGGGTTATGGCTGACAAAGTTTGCAGATGACTGCAAACTGGGCCATAGTCGAAAACACATCTGACACAGATATCCTCCAGAAGGGCCTCACAGAAACGGATAACTGGTGCCAGAGCCATGGCCTGAAGTTAAATGCCAAAAAATGCATAGTCATACCCTTCGGGAAAAACAAGGTTACCCCTAGCTACCGTATAGGTGACAATCCACTGAGCACAGAAAGAGTCATCAGGGATCTGGGGACCCAAGTTGACAGTAGTCTTTCGTTTGACACTCATGTTGCTAAAGTAGTTAGGAAAACCTTCTATATCGCCCACCTGATCATGAAGGGATTCACATCTAGATCAAGGGAGGTCATCGTCCCCTGTACTCATCACTCATTAGACCTATGATTGAGTACAATGCCCGTTCGAATGTGTCTGACCAGACACCTGATGCAGCTTGAAAGGCCCCAAAAGTTCCTCACCAAAAGGATAAAGGGTCTCAAAAATATGTCTTATGCTGCCCGACTGAAAGAACTCCAGCTTTATTCAGTCTCATACCGCTTGCTCAGAGGTGACCTGTGCCTGACATATAAGGCCATGTCAAACCCAGATTTGATGAATATGCTTCACCTCAAAAAATCTAGATCCCTCAGAACCACAAGGGTGGGAGACTTAAACCTTGACACGGTTATAAATAGAACATGCTGGAGGGACAGATTCATCACCCAGAGACTCCCTATGCTGTGGAACAAAATCCCGGTACATGTGAGGCAGAGCACCTCGCTGGCCTTGTTCAAGAGGAATCTTGACCAATGGATGGGAGATCGCAGATATACCCCAGGGATTACTTCAGTGTCACTGCTTGACAGAGGCACAGAAAAATGATAGGCATAGTTTTTATTCAAACTAAAGGGGTGGCGAAAGCCACATAACTATGGGCTAGGCTTATAAATGCCCTTGGGCAGATAGCCTAGTATGAACCTATGAACCTATATATATATATATATATATATATACCTGTTTCTACTTCATTTTGCTGCTTGTGCTTAGGAGTTCAACTGTATTTAGTTTGCCATATTTATTACTGCTTGTTGGTAGCCTTATTAAATTGATGACAGTATTCTACTTAATTGCTGCTTTATTTGCGCTGTCTTTTACTGTTGTGATTGTGAGCTACTGTTTTAAAGCAATCTACTGATTAACTATATTTCATTGCTATCTACTGCAATTCATTGCTGTTTAACTGCATTTTACTGCATTTCGTTACTGTTTAACTGTATTTTTTCATACTGTGAGTTCTGTTCTTTTGACTTTAAGTGGTTAATCTGTGTTTCATTGTGAGTTTTTTTACTGTGTTCTTAACCTTAAAATTGAGTAGTATAGTCTAGATACAGGTCTGCTGCATCTGGCGCTTCAGCTGCATGGTTTTTAACCCTTTTTAATGTATTCCAGCTACACATTTTCCCCTTAGAAGCACTTGTGTTATCCCCTAGTAGTATTACTCTTAGACCTTCCTTCCCTTTACCCTCTTAGCTCTTTCTGGCCTGTCACCCTTAGTTTCTGACAAATATGGATGGACAATTTCCTACATTTTCTCCTGCCAGTCTGGTTGACATGGGCATCCTGAGACAGTGTAGCAACTGCCTCATGTACATGGACAACCCTCTACTACTACCACCTAGGAACACGATTTGTGAGAGATGCAATTACATCAAGCACCTAGTGTCATTGCTCTCTGCCCAACAAACTAGTATATCTGGCACTGAGAAGGTTGGCAACATGAACACCACACCTCAAACACCACCCACACCTACACAACATACCCCCACATATGCAGAGGTCCTCAACAAAAACATACCCAAACAAAAGAGACCTCCAAGGCATAAACCCACGCAAACTCCACTGCCCACCACATCACATACCACACATAGTCCACACACCTGTGTCTCACAGCCACTAAGGTCTAAACGTAAACCCAACATATTAGTCACAGGAGACTCCATTGTGAGACACACAGATGTACCCCTCACCAGGCTGGATAAGGAGAAAGTCACCGGTAGTTGTTTGCCGGGTGCCAGAAACTGCCATATCATCAATGTACTCAAGTCTCTCAACAGGTACTGTTATGACTCTGTCGTAGTCCATGTTGGAGGGAATGATTGAGATGTACCCCCCTGGAATATATGAAAAGAGACATGATCGAGCTTGCTGAATATGTGACCCAGGCAGGTATGTTCCTAGCCTTAAGCAGCATTATACCCAGGGGCGGCTCGTGGCATAGGGCTGCCGGACTGCAGCCCCCTCAAAAAGAAAAAAAGAAGAAAAAAAGAAAGAAAAAGAAATGAAAAATAAAAAAAAATATTTTTTTAAAATTCGCGGACTTCGCGCATGCGCATAGACCGAGTCCCGGCTTATCGGTCTATGCGCATGCTCAAGGCAGCCCAGCCGTCCCCATAGGGGGACACAAGGAGCGTCTGTGCACTTTTACAGTGCACAGACCCGCCAGGATTATGGGACGCGTCCGGACTGCAAGAGGAGCAGCAGGGACTCGGGACAGTGCCTTAGGGATCTCGTCGGCGTCGGGAAGGATGTATGTACGGACGTTAACTCTGGATGTATTCAGGTAAGGTGCCTTTCAATTTACAATGTTTATTTTTCTTTTTATTTGTGTATGGTGCTTGTGCTTTACTGGAGTTTGTGTATGGTGCTTGTGCTTTACTGGAGTTTGTGTATGGTGCTTGCTTTACTGGAGTTTGTGTATGGTGCTTGCTTTACTGGAGTTTGTGTATGGTGCTTGCTTTACTGGAGTTTGTGTATGGTGCTTGCTTTACTGGAGTTTGTGTATGGTGCTTGCTTTACTGGAGTTTGTGTATGGTGCTTGCTTTACTGGAGTTTGTGTATGGTGCTTGCTTTACTGGAGTTTGTGTATGGTGCTTGCTTTACTTGTGTGTGTGTGTGTGTGTGAAAATGCCCCAGGTGCTTATGGTGGTGTGGTAGGGAATGCCTCAGGCTTGAACCCTGTACCCTGTATGCAGGTGTTAAAGACTTGAGTTCCCTACCCACCACCATTTGTAAAAAAATTTCAGATTTTTACCTCATATTTGATCTGATCTGTTCCTCATAATATCTGTGGTTTGTAAATGTTGCAATGCTTGATATTTGATGGTGTAGTAGTAGCATTGTTGCCTCACAGCTGCAGGTTCTTGGGTTTGATTCTTGGCTGGGGTTCCTTCTTTGTGGGGTCTGTATCTTCTCCCTGTGTTTGTGTGGGTTTGCTTTTGTGCCCTCCCATGTTACAAAGACATGTCTGCATTATTTCTTCCTGGGCCTCCGCTGAAAATTTGTTTATTTGTTCCAAGTCAGACTGTCCTGATTAAAAAATGTTAAATAAAATTGATAGGCATTTGAATTTCAGACTTAAGGGTTTCTGAATGTTTAATTCCCTCGTATTTGATGGTGCAGTGGTAGTATTGTTGCCTCACAGCTATAGGTTTTCTGGTTTGATTCTTGGTTGGGGTGGCTTCTGTGTGGAGTCTGCATCTCCTGCCTGTGTTTGTGTGGATTTGCTCTGGTGCCCTGCCATTTTACAAAGATGTGTCTGCAGTTTTAATCCCTCGTCTCTGCTGAAAATTGTTTTTGTTCTGTCCGCAGTAAATTTGACAGGCATTTGAATTTCAGACTTCAGGTTTCTGAATGTTTAATTCCTTGCAGATTTGATGGTGCAGTGGTAGTATTGTTGCCTCACAGCTATAGGTTTTCTGGTTTGATTCTTGGTTGGGGTGGCTTCTTTGTGGAGTCTGCATCTCCTGCCTGTGTTTGTGTGGATTTGCTCTGGTGCCCTGCCATTTTACAAAGATGTGTCTGCAGTTTTAATCCCTCGTCTCTGCTGAAAATTGTTTTGTTCTGTCCGCAGTAAATTTGACAGGCATTTGAATTTCAGACTTCAGGTTTCTGAATGTTTAATTCCTTGCAGATTTGATGGTGCAGTGGTAGTATTGTTGCCTCACAGCTATAGGTTTTCTGGTTTGATTCTTGGTTGGGGTGGCTTCTGTGTGGAGTCTGCATCTCCTGCCTGTGTTTGTGTGGATTTGCTCTGGTGCCCTGCCATTTTACAAAGATGTGTCTGCAGTTTTAATCCCTCGTCTCTGCTGAAAATTGTTTTTGTTCTGTCCGCAGTAAATTTGACAGGCATTTGAATTTCAGACTTCAGGTTTCTGAATGTTTAATTCCTTGCAGATTTGATGGTGCGGTGGTAGTATTGTTGCCTCACAGCTATAGGTTTTCTGGTTTGATTCTTGGTTGGGGTGGCTTCTGTTTGGAGTCTACATCTCCTGCCTGTGTTTGTGTGGATTTGCTCTGGTGCCCTGCCATTTTACAAAGATGTGTCTGCAGTTTTAATCCCTCGTCTCTGCTGAAAATTGTTTTGTTCTGTCCGCAGTAAAATTGACAGGCATTTGAATTTCAGACTTCAGGTTTCTGAATGTTTAATTCCTTGTATAATTGATGGTGCAGTGATAGTATTGTTACCTCACAACTATAGGTTTTCTGGTTTGATTCTTGGTTGGGGTGGCTTCTGTCTGCATCTCCTCCCTGTATTTGTGTGGATTTGCTCTGGTGCCCTGCCATTTTGCAAAGACGTGTCTGCAGTATTAATCCCTGCATCTCTGCTGAAAATTGTTTTTGTTCTGTCCGCAGTAAAATTGACAGGCATTTGAATTTCAGACTTCAGGTTTCTGAATGTTTGATTCCTTGCAGATTTGATGGTGCAGTGGTAGTATTGTTGCCTCACAGCTATAGGTTTTCTGGTTTGATTCTTGGTTGGGGTGGCTTCTGTGTGGAGTCTGCATCTCCTGCCTGTGTTTGTGTGGATTTGCTCTGGTGCCCTGCCATTTTACAAAGATGTGTCTGCAGTTTTAATCCCTGCGTCTCTGCTGAAAATTGTTTTTGTTCTGTCCGCAGTAAATTTGACAGGCATTTGAATTTCAGACTTCAGGTTTCTGAATGTTTAATTCCTTGCAGATTTGATGGTGCGGTGGTAGTATTGTTGCCTCACAGCTATAGGTTTTCTGGTTTGATTCTTGGTTGGGGTGGCTTCTGTTTGGAGTCTGCATCTCCTGCCTGTGTTTGTGTGGATTTGCTCTGATGCCCTGCCATTTTACAAAGACGTGTCTGCAGTATTAATCCCTGCGTCTCTGCTAAAAATTGTTTTTGTTCTGTCCGCAGTAGAATTGACCGGCATTTGAATTTCAAACTTCATGTTCTTCAGAATACATAGTAGCACAACCTTTTTCTAGCAATTTTCTAAGTTTATAAGATGAATATTTTAAATTTGTCCCTATTTTTGGGACTGTATTCCCCATTATTGGCTTCGTCCAGGTTTTGTGCTAAGGTTGACAGCTATGGCAAGAACTGAATTCACTGAATATGGACTGTAGAATTGTGCATATTTACTGATAAAGGTGCACTGTAGAATTGTGCATATTTACTGATAATGGTGGACTGTAGAATTGTGCATATTTACTAATAATGGTGGACTGTGGAATTGTGCATATTTACTAATAATGGTGGACTGTAGAATTGTGTATATTTACTAATAATGGTGGACTGTGGAAGTCTGAGTAGACTTTTTATGATAAATGTTCTCAACTGGGCAGTTTTGCCATTATGGGTGCATATGTTTTGTTTCATTGCTTACTGGAAAAATGTTCAAAACAAATTTAAAACACCCTCTAACAAGTGTACTGTATTGTACAAGGAATATAATTTTAGTACAATGAGGAAGGTGTATCAAAGAGCACATGTATGTTTCATATGCAAGGGGCCTATGATTCAAAACAGCCCAAAATTAATCTTTATCTGCCACTGGCAAAATGTATTTTCTTTGAATGTGGGTTTCAATGCTGTTTCAATGAATGTGAGTTTCAAGGGCAGAGAAGTTTTAATGCTAAGTTTTCATTGTGAGACTGCATTGCTTTGTTTAACAGATTACTTAATGTTTGTGCTGTAAAATACAAAATAAAACTTTCAAATGAAGTCCAATCATTGAAGTAAAGCAGTATGCACATTAGTGTTTATGGTAAATGGAGTGAAATAGCCAAGTAATGGTTAATTGGAATGGCTGCAGAGGCTCCAGTTCAACCATTATTTTGTCAGGGGGGGAAGGGCAGCAAACTCAGACAGGCCCAGCTGAACTATACCTCCCAACTGTCCAGATTTTCAAAGAATGAATAGATTTTTGCTTCTTATTTTTGGTTTGTTGTTCATAAAATTTGTAGTTTTAATTCCTAAATGATTTGCCAGAAGTCACTAAATAATAAGTTTCAGACTTCATAACCTTCATAAAAATGCATGTTAAAGTAAGAGCCGTTCTATCAACTGTCTCAGTTTATACAAGAGCAATTTTTAGTACTGTTTATATGTGCCCCCAATATATTTGGCCTTGTTCAGATTTACTGCATTAACAGGTTGAGAGGTACATGCAAATAAATTGCTTTATAGAATTAGGCATAGCCAACCTCTCAACTGTCCCCAATTTTTGGCTCAAAATGTTGCTCTTCCCCCTAATAATCCCTCCGCAAAATAGCAATTTTGGAAGAAAACATGGAGGGTTTACAATTAAGAAATAACTGTAATAATCAAAGTTATAGATTACTTGAAATGCATGTAGATTCTTTTATTTTTTATTTTGTCAGCTGCTCAAGGTAGCAGTACTAATATTAAAGTGTCCCTTCTTTGACAGGTAGAAGCTGTATTGTGTGTCTATTTTATATTTTTGCATCACATTTTTGGTCCATTTTTCATAAAATTGTGTTTTTTGGCAAATTAGTGACAAATCACTAAAGACTGAAGTTAGAAAATGACAGACATTTGAGTTTCAGATTTTATACCCTTCAGAAAATTCATACTAATGCAAGACCTATTCTATTATCTTTCTAAGTTTATTAGAGCAATATTTAAAAATTGTCCTTCTTGTTGTGCCTTTGTCCCACTTCTGTGTATGGCTTTGTCCAGATTTCTTGCTCTTGAAGTTGAGAGGTATGACAAATGTGTCAGGGCCATCACAGTCAGCCAGAGAGATTTCAAATTGTGACATGCTTGTTGCACCCCACTCCCCATGTAGTGACTCTGGATGTGTCCAAGCAAGGCAAGGAGTAGTTGTATCTACCTTGGATGGGGAGGACACACTGCATAAGTACTACAGTGGCTTTTCATCTGTCCTTGATTTTGCAGAATGGTCTGGTTTCTGTCATATTTTTGTACTGTTGATTTATGCTTATTACTCAAAGTGCCTGTTGCTCTGTGTTTAAGTAGCAATGCTTTAATGACCATAAGGTAAGCTTGTCTGACATCGTAAGATGCAAGTAAGCTTTAATAAGCATACTGTTAAAGAATTGCCAACATTGAAAGCCTTTCTGTTGTTGCCATGCAGAGAATACTTGACTAGATAATGTATAAGCCTTGGGTATTAAAGGACAGGATTCCATTATTTTAAAAGCTCATTACACTTGTTGGAGACTTCCAGTCATCTCTACAGGCTTTACCCGTAAACTAAACAGAATGCCAATCATGTGTGGTCCATAACCTGTACAGTAATCCTTTAAGCAATGTATCTTGAGCTTGTTTCTTGTTTGCTTTTCATTTTTACTTTTATCATGTTTTCCCCATGAAACGTTGTCAGGCAGCAGGTCTTTTTGGATAAGAAACATTTTTACAAGTGGGGCATCACATAGATTTCTACTTTCAGCATGTTGCTTGGTACTTTAATAAAGCTGAATATATTATAATTAGAACTGCAGTGCAAGGAGAAGTAGTTTGAGTTGAGTGCTTCTGGTTTTTCTTATACTTGATTTTGACTGGCATTCCAGTAATGTATTTAAAAAGTAATTTATTTTTTCATGCCTCACAACCTTTTGTTTCCATCTAGATATTAAGTAAGCTGTCATGCAGCCAATGCATTGAAATATTTTTATTCTTCTACACTTATTTTTGTCTTGATTGGACTTTCATAATGATGGTTTGCCACCCAGGGCAGCGTATTTAATTAAAGTTAGTTTTTTTGTGGTTTTGTGCATAGCTCCTCCCCTTTATGGTTGACCACACCCCTTCCCTTTGACCCCGCCCATTCAGCGTCTCCTGCAGCCCCCCTGTGATTTGAAGTCACCAGCCGCCACTGATTATACCATCACCCAGAATGATGCCTCAATACAAACAGAAAATGATCGACTTTAACAACTGGCTTAGTTTCTGGTGTCACTCCACTGTGATCCAGTACCTGACAGCCAAGGATGACATGATTGACAAACCAAAATGCTTTGCCAGAGATGGCCTGCATCTGTATCCTTTCGGCTTCAGGCTCCTGGCAAAGGCTCTTGCCTCCCCCATAGTGCCTTTTTTAGGCAATGCTATGAATTCAAAACTACTAACATAAAAATGTCATCAAAACATAAATTAAAGGTCATGCTGCTAAATACTAGGTGTCTAAATATGAAGCTGCACTCATTGCAAATATTCTTAACCCTGGAAGAAGCTGACATTTGTGCAGTGATAGAAACCTGGTTCAAAGCTGCAGAAAGAACCCCAGCCATACCAGACTATTCATCCTATCATTCATTCAGACCCCAAACCATGGGCAGCAAAACAAATGGAGGCGGAGTTGCAATATATATAAAAGACATACACATCTCTAGGCTGGTCAAACAGTATGATGCACATGAAACATTCCAGATGCAGTTAACAATTGACAAGATCCCTATTCAAATGATAGTTAGCTATAAGCCTCCAACTTTGACTCAAGATGCCCACTCCACCTATCTGGACCTCTTTGAATCTATCAAGATTCCACCCTTTACCCTGATCCTGGGCGACTTTAACTATCCAACCATAGATTGGAAGAAATACTCGTAGGCAAAACACAAATGCCCAGAGATTCCTTGATTTTGTCAATGCAAATGCCTTGGACTAGTTGGTTGACACCACCATAAGAGGTGACAATATCTTGGACTTGGTATTAACCAACATGAGTAACCACTGCAGCATCCCTACAGTGTCATCATCCCTGATAAGATCCAACCACAAAGCAGTCACTTTCAAAGTCACCATCTTCCCTGTCACCACTTGCTAGGGTTAAACAAAAAAAGTTCTCCAAAGCTGATTACAACCTCCTGAGGGAAGGTATAAACAGCTTCACAGCCCCCTCCCCCGCCATAGGAACTGACACATATATCCAAACCTACACCAAAGTACTATATGAGCATTTATATAGCTGCATGGAATTAGGAATACCAGACAGGATGAAATCCTCGTCAAGGAAGAATAAACCTGTCTGGTGGACATCTATAATAAACTCTACAATAAAAGGAAAGAATTGCTGTCCAGGACCAAGAAGGAGCAGGTGTCTAATTCGAAGCAATCTTTCCTTAGCCTGAACAAGCAAATAAGAGCACTAGTGAAATCTTCCAATGCAAACTTTGAGTCCAAACTGGCCACATCTACTAAAGACAATCATAAGACCTTCTTCACATATGTACGCAATCTCAAGGGAAGGACCAGAATCTGCTCAGAACTGGTGGTCAAGAACACAACATACACAAACACTGTATATATAGCCAACCTGCTGGCAGACAGGCTCAGTTAAAACTTCACTCCAATGTCCCCCCATCAGTAAAACAGGACATCCCCAGTACCTGCCCCCCTCCCCTTATCTCTAGGGAGCAAGTCATCACTGCCCTCTCAAAGGCACAAAATACAGCCTCCTTGGGACCCGATAACATCCCAGGCTGCATCCTACTCAGGCAGGAGCTTGCAGCACCATTAGGCATTCTATTCATCCAAATCCTGAGTACCAGCTTCTTCCCAGCTGGGTGGAGGACAGCCACTGTCATCCCTTTGCACAAAGGTGGAGCATCCACTGATCCAGGAAATTATAGACCCATTAGCCTAACTAGCCTGATCTGCAAGGCTATAGAGCGGATTATCATGGACCTCATTAACAATGACACTGGCAACCTCCAAACACTTGATCCCACACAGTTTGGTTTTGTCAAGGGGAGGTCATGCCTGTTAAATGTGGTCGACTTTTCAGAGACAGTCACCAAGGCCATAGACGAGGGGAAGATGGTGCACACCGCCTACCTTGACCTGGCCAAAGCCTTCGATACTATACCCCACTCAGGTGTAATAGATAAACTCTCTCAAATAGGCATCAATCCATATGTTACCAGATAGGTAGCAAACTGGCTCACTGATAGAACCCGCCTAGTCAAAATAGGGGAAGCCACCTCAAGTAGTAGACCCGTAACAAGTGATGTACCCCAGGGATCGGTCTTGGGGCCTCTGCTGTTTGGAATATACTTCTCAGAGGTGCAGGCCAAATCTAGTGGGCTATAGCTGACCAAGTTTGCAGATGACTGCAAGCTGGGTGCTGTCAGCAATTCCCCTAGTGATATGGACATCCTCCAAGAGGGTCTCACCCAAACAAATGACTGGTGCCAGAAACATGTCCTCAAACTGAATGCCATTTTTTTTGGGGAGAATGACATCCCCACAAATTATCACATTGATAATAAGGTCCTAAGTACGCAATTAGTTGTGAGGGACTTGGGCACCTAGGTTGAAAGCAAACTGACATTTGACCATATTGCCTCTGTTGTATGGAAAGCTTTCTACATGGCCCACCTCCTTAGTAAGGGTATCTCATCCAGGGGCAAGCTGGTCATAACAACCCTGTATTCTTCCCTTATAAGACCCATTATTGAGAACAATGCCCCTTTCAGCATGTACCTCACAAAGTACATGCAGCAGCTGGAGAGACCACAGATGTTCCTCACACGGAGAATCCAGGGCCTCAAACATCTACCCTACTCAAATAGGCTAAAAGCCATGTCCCTCTACTCAGTCTCCTACTGATTCCTCAGAGGTGACCTCTGTCTGGCATACAAAGCAGTCTCAGACCCCACCCTGATGGGACTGCTGCATATCCGCAAGTCAAGCTCCACTCGAGTAACCAGCATGAGTGACCTCAACCTGGTCTGTGACATCAATAGGACTTGTTGGCAGGACAAATTTGTGTCCCAGAGACTTCTCCTTTTGTAGAACAGATTCCCTCTCCATGTAAAGCAGAGTACCTCATTAAACCTTTTTAAGCGCAACCTGGATAACTGGATGGGGAACAGAAAATACACCTCTGGGATTCTACCTGTGTCCCTGCTGGACAGTGGCATATGGTGCTGACTTGTTGGAACATGGGCTAAATTCTTGGCTAGGCTTGTAACTGCCTCAGGCCCAATAGCCTAGTGACTTACTATGATCCTACTATTTGGCTACTTCCTACAGTTGCTTCCTTCTCTAAACAGCTGAAATCCTACCTACTACAATACAAAAGTAGGTGCTTTGGAACCTTAACCTAACCCCCATAGCCTTACCTCTCTTTACAGAAATTTACATGCATTAGTCTTAACATTAAAAGCCTTGCAAAATAGCACAACATGTCTGTAAATACTTGTGCACAGTCCTTTGTGCTACTAGTTGTACAACTCAAAGATAATTTTCTTTTGCATGATTTATTCCTTATCTTACAATACACTACAATCTACTCTTCCTATGCAATCATTATCACGATAATAGGGCTAGGGTGTTCACTAAGCCAGCAACATTACTGTACATAAATACATACATATTTAACATATTGTGTGCTGTTCTGATGTCATTTCCATTTTGTCGTTTAAATAATGTTGTGTGTTTTCTGCATTATGTAAAAATCCAGTGGATGGTAATTTGATATATAGCGCCTCTTTAGGCAATGTCAAAACAAATTCTCCAACATAAAATCTAATTGAGGCAAACTCAGGGTCGTGCTGCTTAATACTATGAGTTTAAAAATGAAACCCCACTCTCTGGAAGCACTCCTCACCTTGGAGGATGCTGACATCTCTGCAGTTACTGAGACATGGTTCAAGGATGCTGAGAACACCCTGGCCGTGCAAGGCTACAATGGCTTCCTCACGTTCAGACCTCAAAATAAGCATGAAGGAACCAAAGGTGGAGATGTATCCATCTTCATTAAAAGCAAATACACTTCAGACTAGTCATACAACGTGACTGTCTTGAACTGCTCCATGTCCAATTAATTATTGGGAAAGTATAATACCAAATCATTGCTAGATACAGATCCCCCACCACAAACCAGATAAGCACACTGCCTACCTTGATTTACTGGAATCCCTCACCATGCAGCCCAACACCTTAGTCACGGTGATTTCAACTATCCTTCCATAGACTGAAGCAAGAATGAGAAACTCTCCTGTGACTGCCAAAGGTTCATAGTTCATAGGTAAGTACTAGGCTATCTGCCCATGGGCATTTATAAGCCTAGCCACAAAGTGATGGCTTTCGCCTCCCCATTAGATTAGTAACCTGGGCCTCTGTCAACAGGGCTCCTGAAGTGATCCCAGGGTGGTTTCAAAAACTAAGCAAAAGGTCTATGTAAAAACTGAAATACACCACTACAGGCTACTAAAATTATACTCTTTAGAATAAAATAAAAACTTTAAATGTTAAGACTTAAGCAATAAACAGACAGTTTGAACCAAGAGAATTAATTAATGACGGTCTCAGTAATGGAATTAGAACCACAAGATCTTTTGTTAAGTTTCATTCAAAAAGGAATAATGTTATTTATACAAGCCCAAAGTAGGTATATAAACCTTAAGTATTTACTGGGGAAGAAAGAGCTGAAGTAAGTAAGTAACTGTAACATTGATTAGTGTTGACAAAGCTGTTTCAGCCTGGTATGTGCTGTTTCTTCAAGGAAGTTGTCTTTGTTTGGGAACTTGGAGGTGTGTTTCCTTCGAGACCACTGATTGGCTATGAACTCATTGGTTTGAAAAAAGTGTTGGCTTGGATTTAGTCACACAATTGGTGTCTTATTCATTTATCTCAGCCCTGTGGAACCTGATTCTTTATGATCTGCGGAAGGCTTTTAGCCGAAAGCACATCACATACTAATCAACAAGGGCTTTGTTTTATTGCTTTACGTAGTAGCTTGTGGTGGTGTGTTTCAGTTTTTACACAGATCCTTCCATAGACCGGGGGACATACATGAGCAAAAACATGCTTGCCCAGAGGTTCCTGGACTTTGCTAACACAAATGCTCTGGAACAGATCATAGAACATTACAGCCCCTAGTGGGAGTGCAGACTTAGTACTCACCAAAATGGGGGGGGGGGGGGGTCACTGTACATTCCCATGCGTGATGCCTTCCCTAGTTAGGTCAGACCACAAATCAGTGTCATTTGAAGTAACTACTGGAAATTATACCCTCACAGGAACAAAAATTATAAAAGACTTTACCAAAGCTAACTATAGCGATGGTATAAAAAGCTTCATACCACCTGCAATCGCAGACATCAATGATCACTATGCAGAAGTGTATGCAAATGCCCTGTACAAACACTTTAGTGACTGCATAAACTCTGCTGTACCTGACTGGATCAAAACCAGGTCTGCCCTGTCACTATATTCTGTATTTTATAAGCTGCTGAGAGGCCACTTGTGCCTGGCCTATAGGGCAATCTCCGACCTTGCCCTAATGGAAAAGATGCACATCCGCATGTCAAATAGCACATGAGTCACTTGCTCAATTGACCTCAGCCTAGCCTGTGACATTTACAGAACATGCTGCAGAGACAAATATGTCTCCTAGAGACTGTTGCTTCTCTGACTGGAACAGAGTTCCTATTCACATAAAACAGAGCTCCTCACTGACCCTTTTCAAACACAACCTAGATAATTGGATGTGAGACTACAAATTCATCCCTGGAGTAGCACCTATATCCCTAATGGACAGGGGTAGCTAGTGTTGATCACTTGGGATAAACATGTCTAAGCTTGTAAAGGCTCTAAGGCCACTACCTAGTAACTTCCTATAAATCTATATATTTACACACACACACACACATATCTACTTATTTACCTGTACATTTCCTTCTGATTGTAGTTTTGCTGTATCACTTTACAGTACTGACTACAAAGGGAGCCCAGTGGTGCGGTTCAGCTACCTGCTCAATAAATTAATTAAAATATATATTTAAATTACATACAAAAACGCCTAAACTGTACGTGAGAAATAAGAACTCAAAAGTAACATACTAACATTAGAAGGGTGAGTAGTAGTCTTAGGCTGCCTTTTCACCACTGTCTGAAAGACAGCATATATCCTAGGAAAAACGTTTACAAATTATTATGGTATAGAATGGGTGGTGGTGGGCTGCTGAGCTGTCAGCGTGTACTACGATCGGAATGGCGGAGGAGCAAGTACAAGATATCCTAAGGTTGGTCTGAAATGTTTGTGTTTTGTTTTTACTGTACGCTTACGTTAAAACTATTGCGGTAATAGCACGTGCATATGTCACATCACACTCTTGTTTCAAAACAGTGATGCCGTACATCGGCCCGAATTTGGTGTAACTCCATCCCTTTATAAAAACAAAAAGTTGAGTAATAATAGGACACCAACAAAACAAATGAAAAGAATCCTAATAAATATAACAATATAGGGCTTCTCGTTATCCAAATAAACCGTAAAAATGTAATTCAACCACTCGTATACTGAAACATCAAAACCCTTAGAAAAAAAATCAACAACATGCGCGTTGTCGCTTCTAAACATCCGTCCCTTCGTACTGGGGAATCTGACAACTTCCGCTTAGTTTTTCATCCAGCCTAATGGGGCAGATAAGGGGGGTTGTCAGTCTCTAGTACTTGAGGGAAAAAGTGTTTGTTTAAGCTGTGAGAAGGAACTTAGGTTATTTGTAGATTCTTATCATTAAACATGTCCTGCACTCTTTTAGAGTTTTGTCGCTTCCAAGACATAAAATCAGTGCGGGATTTCCTCTTTCTTCATCTGAAGGAAGATAAAAAAGACACCGGTAAGTCCTGTATTTTTCGGTTAGTGCTAAGATTAAAATTTGCCTGCCTGTTTTTCCTCACTGTGCTTGACAGCTGAGTATGTGTGTTCTTTAGCGCTAAAATTATATGATTTTTATTGTTTTAAGTTTATTAGTATTACGAAGGAAAAAGGGAAATATTTTTCTACAACCCCAGTGTTTTCTGACTACGTGGAGTGAGTTGTAGTTACAGTACTGATCATTACCAATTCTCACCAGGGCTTTTTTTTTTTTACAGTAAGCATTTGCTCAAGCAGACAGGGGTGCAATAACCTACATAAGTGCAAGCCATGATGCAGAGCTGAATTTTGAGGAGACAGCATTTTGACCAGCTTTGGAATATTAAATGTGTGTTCTAACAAGTACGTAGACGAAGTAAAGGGGGGTGCAGAAAGAATTATTAAGGAGGATAGCTGTGTATAGAGTGGTGTATATGTGTGTGGATATATACATTTTATTTATATATATATATATATATATATATATATATATATATAAATGCATTCACACTTTTATTTATCCATGTAGACGTATTTGTACAAATTGCATATGGTTTATTTTTAATTGGATGTATTTTATGTTGTAGTGTGTTTACCTTGAATGTATGTGTGTATGTGTATATATATATATATATATATATATATATATATATATATATATATATAAAACGTGTATGCATATATATATTTTGTCTGCACCAAGTTGTTTTTAGTATAATAGTATGGTCTGTTTGCATAGCTGCACCTTGTTCACTAATGTTATTCATGTAATTGTGTTGTGTGTAGACAGCTCATACTGGTGTCTAATTATTTCTATATAATTGTGCTGTTACTGGTGGATAGAATCACATTAGACAACCTCAACAGAGTGCTGCTCGCTGTATTTTTATTTGTGACTGCATAACTGTCTTGAGGTTTCTTCTAACAGATGTTTTTCCAATTGGCTCCGTATCTGCATATACTCGTAGTTGGTTCAATACTTATGTTTTCCTGCATACATTAGCTATTTGCTCAGTTTGTTTTTTGTAATCTTTATAATATGTCTTTACCATCTCAGAGTGCTTACTCCTCTCTGTAATCTTCTTTTCTAGACCTAACACCACTCTTAAGTATTCAACTGCGGTACCACCTTTATCATTCTTATAAGAAAAGCGCAGTCCGGACCTGAACTGTCTGCAAACAGCTAAAGTTAACTTTGAGTATGTGTCTACCGGTTTGAGCCAATATTCATTTTCCCCTGGAGAGCACTCTGCTTTGGCTTGTAAGCAGCCCCCCCCCCCCACCACACACACAGACTTATCTTCCACTTTCTCTCTTATTCCCTTCTGTTAGAAAATAGTATCCATAACTGATCAATACTGTGTGTTTGTTAATTTAAACTGAGACCACAATAGCCTACTGATACAAGGTTATCCCGTTTTTCCACCTGGGAAATGGTTAAGAAATGACTTACAGTTTCAGAGCAGTCCTTGATCAATTGTGATTGTTTCTTAAACACAAACTTGTCTTTGCTTTGGCTCATTAGCAGCAGTACAAATAACTGCCTGCTCACACCCTTGTTCTCCCCCCCTTCCCTGCTTATTACCTTAAGACAATCCCGAAGTTAATAAATATTATATGTGGCAGGCACCATTTTTAAAACTACACCCACCCTTGTCACTATCATATATTCATTTATCAGTTAACTCTGTTACCTGATTGTTTCCAGCCCCCTATTCCCTCCCGCCCCCAGTGGTCCCACATTTATTACACTCACAAACCCCTCCCTCTTTCCAATAGCCAACCACAGCGCTAACCCAACACTACCTCCTCCATCTTCCCACTACTATCACACTTCCTCAACTAACATGTGCAAGCATACCTTATCTATGCTCACTGCATGCACTCTCCTTGCATATCTTACATCCTACCAAAGCTCCATCATTCCCCCACTCAACCACTACCACTGTATTACTTCTCACACCACCACTCATGTCTCACCCTCACTCAGCTTCCCTCCCACCAACTCAAGAACCATCCCTATGCACCCCCCACATATTCTACCAACTATATTACTCAAATATAAAGCATCCCTACAACTTAACATAGTAACCCTCCCACCATACCTATTAACCACAGAGCACAATCATAAAGTTTCCCTTATAAACAAACACATTCAAAAACTGAGAAAACTAATAACCTCGTGCATATCAAAACTAGTCCTAAGTGGAGACATCCACCCCAACCCTGGCCCTACCATCTCCAACCCCAATCCTTTTAATCAGACAAGAAACCACAACTTCTCCCATATTACAGCCAATAGAAAGCCAAGTGACTTCCTTCTACTAATCCTAAATATTAGAAGTATATCCAACAAAGTCAACAAACTCCATGTCACCGTTAGACTTGTACTCCCAGATATAGTCATCCTGACAGAAACCTGGCTAAAACCTCACATTACCAGTGAGCAAATACTCCCTACAGGTTATGGCATACTAAGAGTAGACTGGCTAAACAAGAAAGGAGGTGGTGTAGCTATAATATTTAAACAGCATCTAAACATCCAGATCTTAAAATCATCAGCTCCACAAATAGGCAATGAAGAAATAATATATACCAACATCAAAATAAACCAAAACAAAACCATCAACATAATTGGATGCTACTTCCCACCTGGCCAAAACATCCCTCCATTAGAAAACCTCCTCAGCTGGTCTACCCACCATCTCCCCCAAGAAACTATCATTTTAGGTGATTTCAATATTGACTGGCAATCCTGTTCTGGCAACCATCCAACCCATCATGTAAACCTTCATGGCTTCACCCAACTAGTCCAGTCACCAACCAGGATAAATAAAAACTCCAGCAAGCACACTACAGTGGATTGGATACTAGTCAGTAAGAGCCCCCAGTCATATATAACAGGCTGCTTATCAGATAGCCTCAGTGATCACTCCCCAACATTCCTGCTCAAAAAATACCTATACCAAGCTAAACCTGTCATCTACCATCAAATACGTAAAAAAAACTAAACTTTAACCCACTCAGTCATCTCATCCCTCAAAGAATGTAACTGGCATCCACTAAAGTACCTCAGTCTTGATGACGCACTTGAATTTTTTAATACTACCTTCCTGAGCAT
>NC_056725.1:594600952-594618452 GCF_019279795.1 Protopterus annectens | reverse complement strand
GTGATCATGTATATTTCCCCAATGCCCGTGAGGTATTGGCCAGCAATATGCATCTCTTCCACCAAATAGCGGAATACCCTGAGGTAGTGAGTGCAATAGACTGCACGCACATACGCATCAAAGCACCAGCCGGTGAGCAGGGTAGGGCATACATCAACCGCAAGGGCTTCCCCTCCATCAACTGCCAGGTCGTGTGTGATGCCCAGGGCATAATAATGAATGTGTGCTGGCTGTCCTGGGAGCTACCATGATTCCCACATCTGGCATTTGACGCAGCTGTACCAGACATTTGCCAATGGGGACATCCCGCACGGACACCTAGTGGGGGATGCAGGTTATGCACTGGAGCCGTGGCTGATGACACCCATCAGAAACGCACACACACCTGAGCAGGAACGCCATAATGTGGCACACGCACAAACACGTAATGTAATAGAGCGTGTGTTTGGGCTGCTCAAGTCATGGTTCCGGTGTCTGGACACATCTGGTGGAGCCTTGCAGTACACACCAACTACATGTACCCAAATTGTCATGGTATGTGCTATGCTACATAATATGATCTTGCGAAAACAGCTGCAGCAGGACCAGCATAGGGCCAGGCCAAACAGCCCCCCACCATTGCCAAGGCCATCACAGGCAGAGCGTGACTCAGAGGAGGAACAACCTGAGCCTGCCCCAGTAGGCAGAAGGAGGCATGCCCAGTATGCCCTGGCCTTGGCAAAGAGGCAACGCATAGCACATACACTGGCTCAGTAGGAACCCTGGGAATGATACCCCCTCTGACTCACTCAAATAATAACATGGATGCCTACAGTGACTTGACCTGCTCACAAACATGTACAGGGAAGTGTAATATGCGCATCCGACAGAGGCAGCCCTGCAGCACCACCTGAGGCATGAATGCCATGTGTTAAATAATGTAACACCATGTACTATATGCACACCTGAGGACCCTGACTAACATCCTACCCTCACCAAGCATCAAGCCACAATATGACAATGAGATGATCAAGTGCAATAATTGACTGAAGTATCGCAGTTAGTCAAAGGGGATCAAATGTGTGCCAGTCTGTGATGACATGCTGAGCATGACATGATGCTCCACCTGCTAGGACTGGCGTGCACCTATCAGTGCAGGCCGTATGGATTCTGGCAAAGGCTGTTGTTACCCACAGTGTGCCCTGAATAGGTAAGGCTCAAAACACAAACCTATCTCCATAGGTATCAGAAGGGATAAGAATAAGATAAGGGATAAGTCGAAACAGCAAGATGCATGCAGTCTAAACTCACCCAGTATGGAGAATGTTGATATCTGTGCTGTAAGAGAAAACTGAGTCAAGGCTCACAACAGCACCCTAACACTACCAGGTTACACCTCATACTGTGCTGTACAGCCTCAAAACATGGAACAAGCTACAAAAGGAGGGTGACTAGCAAGAATTGTCAAGGATAACCACACCCCCATGTTGGTACCACAACAAGAAGCAGCATGGACTAGCCATGGTCAAGTAACAGTGGCTAAAACTGCCCCCCAGTTTATAGCCTGCTACAGACTATTGTCCCAACACCAGGAACTGCACCTGGCCTATGCTGGAATACCTGAATATATCAAGTCCTTCAAACCACATTATATTGGGTGACTGAAAATACCCACACATAGACTGGGAGCATTATACTAGCTCCAACAGTGTAGCACAAAAGTTCATAGAATCCATAAACCAAAAGGCCCAGGAACAACGTATCACTCCCACAAGAGGGGTAAGCATACTGGATGTGATAATCAGCAACATGGGTACTGGATGGCAAGACGAGAAGTGTATTGCTCACTGGTAAAACCAGACCATAGAGTAATCACACTGGATATACAAATCCTGACCACAGTCCCTGGTCAGAAAACCACAGTGGAAAACATGTGTAAAGCAATATTTGCACTCCTCCAAACTGATGTGGAATCCATTAAAGGTCCTGTGCAGGTGCAAAATATGGGCCACACCTCAGAACTTGTAATACAGCCATTCCATGAACACTGCCAGGGATGCTTGGATTATGCAATCCTAAATTAAAACAAGACACAATGCCATACACACAGGCATCTGGCATGGTGGACACCAGCCATAACCAAACCATGCAAGAGAATGAGGAAGCTACTACATGATAGAGCAAACATAAACAATGAAGTAATCGCTGATCAGTAGTATGGCAATAAAATATGTCCACACATACAATCCACTAAGGCCACCCACAACAAGTTGAATCTGTGAATCCTGAGGCAATGTTACACCTGCCCCAAGTACACAGACAACCCCCAACTCCACCCAAGAAATACAAATATATGTGAGAGATGCAACCATCTATCCAAACTGGAGGCTGAGCTCCCTCAACTCAGTACTCCCAAAACTAGTCAGGAGGAGAAGGTAACCACACACACCACAAACACAGTCCCACATAGACCTATCACAACTGCAAACCAAACACATAAACACAGAAAAACATTCCCGGAGGCACAAATTACAAACACAGCACACCAATAGAGGCCTCTAAAGCAGACACCCAATCAAACAACCTCCAAACATAGCACATGCAACACATAGTACACAAAGCTGGTGTGCCAAACAGTCACAGGCCAGAAGGAGAAACAACATGCCTGATACAGTTGTAATAGGTGACTCCATAGTCAGACACACTGCTGTCCCGCACACCAGACTGAACAATGGAAAGGGTACAGTAAGCTGCCTGTAGGCTGCCACAATACGCCACATAACAGAAGTATGCAGGTCACTCCAAAGCAAGTAGAAATATGATGCAGTCATAGTCCATGCTGGTGTGAATGACCTGAGATGTACCTCCCTAGACTACATGAAAAGAGACATAGATGAGTTTTCTGATTATGTAGTCCAGGCCGGTATGACACTCACCGTTTGCAGCATCCTACCCTTACCAAGAATAATGCCACAGTACAGACACAGAATGATCAGTCATAGCAAGTGGCACACTTACTGGTGTCATTCCAAGGGGATCCAATGTCTGTCTGCTTGGGATGTCATGCTTGACGAGCCACGCAGCTGTTCTTGGGATGGCTTGCACCTGTTACCACTGGGCGTCTGGATATTGGATAAGGCCTTTGCCACCTCCATAGAGCCTTTTGTAGGCAAGGCTGAAAAGACTAAACCACCACCCTAGAAAGCATAAGTGGAAAGAAACATAAGGGTAATGCTGACCAATGCCAGATGTGTAAACCCCAATATGCATGCTCCCAAGGCCATCCCCAGTATGGAGAACATCGATGTCTGTGCAGTGACAGAAACCTGCTGCAAGCCTCTTGACAGCACACCAGCACTACCAGGTTATACCACATATCATGTGTCATGGCCCCAAAATCTGGAACAAAACATAAAAGGAGGGTGAGTATCCATATTCAGCACAGACACCCATACGTCCAGGTAACTGACAATGCACAAGGCATTGGAGTCCACCCATGTGCAACTAACTGTAGGCAAGACTGCTGCACAGTCTGTAGCATGCTACAGACCACACTCTCACACACAGGAACCCCACCCAGCCGTCCTGAAGACACTGGACAGTATGAATGTCCCACCAAATACCAAACAAGGTACCACAAATTACCACATAGGTGGTAAACCATTATGTATGGAAGGAGTAATCAGGGACCTAGGGACACAAGTGGACAGT
Organism: Protopterus annectens; assembly: GCF_019279795.1. Taxonomy (NCBI): domain Eukaryota; kingdom Metazoa; phylum Chordata; order Ceratodontiformes; family Protopteridae; genus Protopterus; species Protopterus annectens. The sequence goes on along the minus strand of NC_056725.1, from coordinate 594,614,762 downwards.
AACCTGTTATGTGACACTCACATTGCCAATGTGGCTAGGAAGACTGTCTACATTTGACACCGTATCAGGAAAGGATTCACATCTACGTCAACAGAGGTCATTGTGCCCCTATACTGTTCTCTTATCACACCCATAATCTAGTACAATGCCTCATATGGGATGTACCTTACCTGACACCTGCAGCAGTTAGAAAGACCTCAAAGGTACCTCACCAAGAGGATAAAAGGGTCTCAAATATATGTCATATGCTGCCTGGCTGTAGACACCCCAGCTGAATGCACATACTGCCTACACAGAGGCATTGCATGCCTGTTGTAGAAGGCCATGCCCAACACAGGAGTAATTGAGAGTGAGAGATGTCAACCTCAACAAATAATGAAATAGGATGTGCTGGTGGGACAGATACATAATCCAGAGGCTCCCCACACCCTGGACCAGAATCCCACTCCATGTTAGGCAGAGCCCCTCACTGACGCTCTTCAACAGGAATCTTGCCAAGTGGATGGATGATTGTAGAGTTACACTGGGGGTCTTCACTGTGTCATGTCCAGACAGAGGCACAGCAAAGCAAATCATAAATGGCCATAATATTCACATAGCAAGGGGTGACAAAAGCCACACACACTCTGGCTAGGCTAACAAATGCCCTAGGGTGGATAGCCTAGTATGAACCTATGAAGATACAAATTGTACAGGACACTAAGGATAATCCCAAGGCTTTCACAACTGATGGTAGGAACCTTGTTGGGAATTCACAGATATGCTCTGAATCACACAAATATCACAAACACACACACATATTGCCAACATACATCCTGACAGGTGCAGTGCAACCCCCCCCCCCAGAATGCAGAATATCTATCCCAGCAGACTGCTGGCCCCCTGACATTGCAGATGCTGAGGTAACCGCCAGCATCTACAAAGCAAAACACAGCAGCAATGGTATGAGATGGTGTCCTGGGCTGAGTGCAACATGGACTCCAATATGAATGGAATGCCAAATCACACTACTGCTCAATGTCAGCCTTACCACAGAATATGTACCCAAAGAGCAATGTACAACAACAGTGGTCCTTCTCAACAAAGGTGTTGCCTGAATGGATACTGAAAACTACTACCCCAGAATCCTGAGAAGCTCGGTCTGCACAGCTATGGAAAGGATCAGCATGTACCACAGACATAAATATATTGGGGACCTACTGACACCGGACCCTACCCAGTGTGGCTTTCTTAAGTGCAGATCTTGCCCCTAAACATGTTTGACTCAATTGAAACAGTCATTAAGGTCATTGATGAGGGCACTGTGGTCCACACAGCATAGCTGGACCTTGCAAAGGCTTCTATACAATACCCTACGTGTTCATTATAGATAAGCTCACCAGCTTAAATATAAACCTCTATGTCAGTAGAGGGGTTGCAAACCAGACCAAGGGCAGAACATACATGGTCAGACATGCTGCAGCCATGTCAGACTACAAACCAGATATAACTGGCATCCCACAAGGCTTGATCCTGGGATCTCCCTTGTCTGGTATATATGTCCCATAGGTACAGGCAAACATGGAAGGACTGTGTCTGAACATGTTTGCAGAGGACTACAAACTGCTCACCATATATGATCCACCAGCTGACACAAGTATCCCACAAAAGGGCCACATAGAAACAGATAACTGGTGGCATAGCCATGTCAGCAAGCTAATTGCAGAAAAGTGTATAGTCAACCCCCGTGGATATACAGTAAGTGCCCACCAATTACCACATAGGTGTTAACCCATTATGTAGTTAACATGTAATGAGAGACCTGGGGACACAAGGTGATAGATATCCTGCATTGGACAAACGTGCTGTAGTGTTTACAGAAACATACCATATACCCACCTAATCATGAAGGTTGTCAGATCTAGATAAGGGGAGGTCATTGTGGGTCTGCAGTCATCCTTCATCAACAGTACAACTGACTACAATAGCCCCTGTGGGATGTACCTCATCAACCGTAAAGTCCCCAACAGTACCTCACCAGGAGTATCAAAGAGCTTGCACAGATGCCATGTGTTGCCTGTATCAGTAAACATGCTGCACCTTGTACAATCTGAATGGCAGTGAGCTATGCACATGAGAGACCTGAACCCCAGCACTGATTTATGTAGGACAAGCTGTACTGCATGATCCATAACACAGAAGCCACCCCCACCCATGAGTGAACTCCCAGTACAGGCTACCCATAGAGTCACTTATCAATTTTCCTCAATAGGAATCTTGATGAGTGGATGGGAGATGGTAGCTTTATCCTGGGTATCACTGTCATGTCACAGGTAGACAGAGGCACAGTATACTAACCATGACATATGTCATGGCAAACTCCACTTACAATGTGTGTTGAAGGACAAACACACTCTCCAACTAGCATTAGACATGGACTAGGGCACATCGCTAGTGTTTGCAAATGTACACCTATGTTGTGGAATACACTACCAATGTTGGACAAGCCTGGTTTAAGTAGTTCATATCTGAACAGAATGCAACATGGTCAGATGTACACAACTGGCCCCTAACCAGGCTGTTGTGCTCACTATCGAAATGTAAAGCAGCGATAGCACTAAAGCCCAGGATACTGTCCACCACAGTCAAAGTACTACCAGTACACTATACAGTACTACAGTGTTAGGTCAGTGTGAAAGGATGTTGACAACTGTATGCAAAGTGTCCCATGCAAACTCTGCAGGCACAGTATAATCCTGTTGTGTTCACACACAAAGCAGTTGTACAGTAACTACACAACATGACACACAACACACAACCATAAACGGGTGATATTTGTTGAAGTTCACACTCATCCACAAATGTGGTGGGCTGCAGAGTTCAACATATGGAATGCTCACACACTTTGATAAATGAGACATATGTCAGACATGCCATGGGAAGGCTGAACTGGGCATGCTCACACACTTAGGCCAAATCTCAGTTTAGCAGTTGGACACACATATCTGGTATTTTTACATGTTATTCCAGGAACCAACCACATTACAGCAGTCTGCCCAGTGCACACAGTTAAATGACTACAGAGACATACGTGATATAATGGATCCCTCCCATATGCAAACATCTTCCACAGATGCATAAGGTGTTCATACAAACAGGGAATGCTATGGCAATAAAGATGCATATCAGCAACAAATAATGTGCATTTGACAATTAAACATATGGGTGTAGAGGTCAACACTAGGCTGTTTGCCCCAGGGAATGACAGCTTAGCCAGAGTGTGCTTGGTGTCTGCCTCCCCACAGGGTGCACATTCCCCTTTCTAAACACAGATGATGTCAGCACCCTATAAGTACAGCAGGAGAAAAGAAACCTCCCAGTAATGCGAATAGCGCTCTCTGCTAATGCGTCCATCACAAGTGTCATAACATAGGTAGGGGTTTGAATCCTGCAAATGCTCAGTGTGTGTGTGTGTGTGTGTGTGTGCATGTGTGTGTGTGTGTGTGTGTGTGTGTGTGTGTGTGTGTGTGTGTGCATGTGTGTGTGTGTGTGTGTGTGTGTGCATGTGTGTGTGTGTGTGTGTGCGTGCGTGTGCGTGTGTGCGCGTGTGCGTGTGTGTGTGTACGTCTGTGGGAGAGAAATGTCCCTTTTGGCAACTGGGAAAACACACTACAGGATGCACATTCCCCTTTCTAAACACAGATGATGTCAGCACTCTATAAGTATAGCAGGAGAAGGGAAACCTCCCAGTAATGCGAATAGCGCGCTCTGCTAATGCGTCCGTCTCAAGTGTCATAACATAGGTAGGGGTTTGAATCCTGCAAATGGCAAGTGTGTGTGTTTGTCTGAGGGGGGTTCGTGTGTGTGAGGAAAATGTCCCTTTTGGCAACTAGGAGAACAGACTACAGGATGCACATTCCCCTTTTTAAACTCCGATGATGTCAGCACTCTATAAGTATAGCAGGAGAAGGGAAACCTCCCAGTAATGCGAATAGCGCGCACTGCTAATGCGTCCGTTTTCAAGTGTCATAACATAGTTAGGTAGCGGTTTGAATCCTGCAGATGGCAAGTGTGTGTTTTTGGCTGAGGGGGGTTAGTGTGTGTGAGAGAAATGTCCCTTTTGGCAACTAGGTGAACAGATTACAGGATGCACATTTCCCTTTCTAAACACTGTTCAGCTGAAGGCCATGGCTCTGGCACAAGTTGTCTGTTTCTATGATGCCCCTTTGGAAGATGCTTGTGTCGGCTGGAGAGTCGATTATGGTGGCCAGTTCGCAGTCATCTGCATATTTGGTCAGCCACAGTCTGTCCATGTTGGCCTGTACCTCCAGTAAATATATACCAAACAAGAGAGGTCCCAGGACTGAGCCTTGTGGGACACAACTCGTAACTGGTTTGGAGTCTGGCATGGCTCCAGCAATTCTAACCATGTGGGTTCTGTCCTTGAGCCAGTGTGCAATCCATCTAGTGACATAGGGGCTTATATTTAAGCTGGTGAGCTTCTCTAAAATGCCCAAGTGGGGTATTGTTGTGAAGGCTTTTGCGAGGTCCAGGTAGGCTGTGTGAACCACCTTCCCCTCGTCAATGGCCTTGGTGACTGTTTCAAAGAAATCAACCAGGTTAAACCTGGTAGTGCTGGTGTGCTCTCAGTAGCCCTGAACCAGGCATCTGTTACTGCACAGATATCAATGTTCTCCATACCAAGGAGAGTTTCGGGTGCATGCATCTGGAGGTTTAGACTTCTGGCGTTGGGTAGCATTACTCTTAGTTTCTTATCCCTTGTGATACCTATGAAGGTGGGTTTGTCATTTGAGCCTTGCCTAACATAGGCACTATGGGGGTAGCAAGAGCCTTTGCCAATATCTGAAAGCCCAGGGGTGACAGGTGCAGGCCGTCCCTAGCGAAGCAGGTAGTTCAACAGAAGATGAATATGTGAAGGTGTAGTGCCTGTGATTAGTTAGCAGTAGCATATATGACTGCTCACGTTGACACATGCCAGGTAAGTCATATGCACTGTGTCACAGGCAGTGTACATGTGAACAGGACAAACAGTGACATCCTGTCGAGTGGGACATGGACATACATATAGTAAGCTATGCAGATGGCACTAGGAGTCCACAGAAGCTCTATAACTATGCATTGCAGTTGTGATCAGTATTCCAGGGTAATTGCAAGCAAACATGCATGCAAACAAAGCTACAGTAAACAGGGCTGCATGTAGTCCATTGTACAACAAACAAGCTGTACCACTTCCAGTAGGTAACACTGCAAATATGCAGGCACTATGCACATGTACATGGAAATACACGGGTCAGATGGCTAGGGTCCAGTCTCAGCGCACACAAGTGTACAGACCATGTACTGTCAGGATGTACAATAACTGGATGGAAACCCATGTGCTCATACCTGCAGTAATACACATGTCAAATAACAGACGCTGAGCCTTCACTCAGTGGTTCCATACTTAGTGGGATGTATGCTACCTGGCCTGCCACCACAGTATCCCTGACATATGTTGGGACTCTCCCTCCTGTGACAGTTAGTTTTGTGTGTTGGGGCTGTCTAGCATGGTATGAGATATGAGCATGCAGTGCTAGGGTGCTCCTGTGTGTCCTGTACCAGTCGTGTAGTACTGCACACATATCAACATCCTCAAACATCTGCATTGCAGAGTCCAGTGTGGGCAACATGCCACTTGTAATTTACATGTCCATCATTGCGTATTACTACATTCATTACCTTATCCCCTGTGCTACCTATGTATGTAGCCTTCTGTTGACATCATTACCACCAGTATGCCAACATGTGCAGATGATACTCTATGGTACTTACCATGGGTGTAGACAACAGTACATGACAATCACCCACTTACTGCATCAGGCATGCTGTGATATACCCACAATTAATTCAGCACACAGTACTGTTAACAACATGATACTATTACTACACATCTATGTGGTCACCCTGTGCATCAGCAACATGTTAACCTGCACAGTTGTTACAGATTGCAGGAGGTGGCACAGTTTCATCATATGCACAGGATGTGAACTTGGTATGCCTGAGTCAGCCACCGATACCACCGATTGACATGTATGTGTGTTGGTGAGGACAGCAGTAGAAGGTGGGGCAATGTTGATGCAGTGTGTGCGTGTATGCGGTAGCCCTAGGTGTTGTCAATTTGCATGTGTGTATGGATGCACACGGTTCCACCTCATGGCTGCCATATACTGGTGTTTGTGGACAGCCACAGACTGTACCTGCCAGGTCATACAGATCAGTGTCTCTGGCCACGGACACGGTACCTGTGCCTTGCAGGGGTGCTACGGACCATGTCCGGTACCAACCCAGACTGGGTACTGTCATCAGAAGCAGGCGTTCGTTGACTGGACACAGATCCCTGTCGGGCCTGGCCAGAGCCACGTGCACGTGGTCTCCTGGGGCTGTCTGATGACAGCACAGACACAGCACTGCTGGGGCTGCTGCTGGCACTACGGGGGCGGCCGCGGCCCTGTTGTCGTCCGCGACTGCCAGCTGCTGCTGTTGCTGGCATACGGCCACGTCGACGCCTCAACCGCCCACCATCGCCCTGGCTCATGGACATGCAGTTGTGGAACCGGTCTAATATGTCCCCATAACGTCTGTCTATGACATCGGTGAAATCACGGATGGCAGCCGCAATGTCACGCATACTGTCAGTCATGGCTGTGCGACATGCTGTCAGCTCCCTCAGACCCTGTCTGGTGTACCGTTCCATACGTGACTGTGCCTGCATGACAGCCCGAAACATAGCTGAGGTTGTAAGACATCTGTGGGCACGTCTGACAGGCTCAGTACGCCCACGGATGCTCCCACGAGAACCCCTGGACATCTGTCTGTGTGGTACCATCTCTGGGCCATGCCCATGGCTGCTGTGTGGGGAGGCATGTGCCACAGGTACCACATTACCCTGGTCAATGCCCACTGTATGCTGTCCACCTAGGGACATTGGTGACAAAGGGTGTATTGGCAGGATAACTGTGCGCATTGATGGGGTCGACAGCTGTGTACTGTCAATCGGCTGACCAATGGCGGACCCTGGCATACCTTCCTGTGCCATTACACAGATGTCATCATTATTAGTACCCAAGGCACCTGATTCAGGTTCCCTGCTACATGACACCAGAGCAGCACCAGAACCTGTGGGAGGGAAACAGGAAACACAGTTTTACAATGTCTACACATTACCAGCGATGCACAGGTGCACATGTGTACACGTGCACATGTGTACAGGTGCACACGTGTACACGTGCACCCATGCACAGGTGCGCACACGCACACTGTTTCACACAATTGTACAGTACTCAGTATGCGTGATATCAACACACAGACACACCTACATGCATACAAAGAGCACTAAGTGAGCCAAATAGTACTATTACTATCAAGACTATTACAGGAATTGTTAATACACACTCACCAGCATGGATAGGCTGCATTGCTGTTATACCAGAGGGACCTGCAGACGTGAAGAAACTAATGTCAGTGGGCACAACTGTGCCATTGTTACTGAGTATGATACAGGTCAGTAGTACAACAGTCGCCTTTCACAGGTCAGCTGCTAATATTGAGGATATCATACTTGCACATTAAATACTATGGTGACAGCGACAAACCAAGGACACACCTCACACATGCATTAACTACCAGTGTACACAACAGTCAACTATACATATGGCATATTACTTGCACGTTCACTGTCTTGCTGCTGCGTGGCTCCAGCCTCCATCATAATGCATGTCTGCTGCTGCTGTTGTTGCTGGTGGACTGGAGCCACTACACTCATGAGTAGTCCCTCCCGTCTGGTGAGTGGGGGATGTGTAGCCACCCCAGCACCTGTGGCGACCTGTTGCCTGTGGATATCCGACGCACGCTGACGGACATGTCTGATTAAATCACTGCAGTGATGTCGTACCTGCTCATATGTCCTATTATGCGTGCCTATGTCATTTACCCGACGGACAAGGTCTTGCCACAGTGCAGCCCTCTCCTGCTGATTCTGGCTGGTGCGGGAAAAGAATATTGCATAATCCCGCACCAGGCTCTGGTGTATCTCCTCATCCTCAGCTGTGGAGTAAGTGGGATACCGCGGGTGGGCCATGTACCTGAGAAAGAAAATAACTTGATATCAGCAATATATGTCAGCAGAATTTGGCACACATTCTACACATGCTACTCGACTGTTATGATACAACATATCTCACATATATAGCATCTGTCTGTCTATTGGTGGATACACATGTAAATGGCCAGGTATCAGTGCTCCGCCAGCAACTGTGCAACAGTACCTGGCACACTCCATACGACATACTACCAAACCCCAGCAGTCAGAACACTGATTCAGGTCGAGCACCTCCTCACTCTGGGGGTTTGTATCTGGGTACTGTATGGCCTACATCATCAACTACTGTGAGCTGACCACACATTGATTGCCCTGGATATACATATCCCATCTCCACCACCAGCACAAACGACTATAGTGAATAACATTACAGATGCAAACTTTACACTTTGTAACAGTGACATGGTATCCTTTCAGCCCACTGGGCCAGTGGCAGATACAACCCACAATGCTGACCCCTACACAATTGCTTTCTATAGACATCTCCGAGAATGCATGGATCATGCAATCCCATATATGACCAAGACACTCTCCACAAAGGGACAGCATCCTGTCTGGTGGACCCCAGCCATAGACAGATTGTATTACAGAAGATGGAAGCTACTGCAAGACAGAGCATAATTCCATAAAGGGAGGGCATGTCTGAGCAGCACTAGTAAGGATCTGTTTTCCATCATACAAACATCCATGGGCAACTTTGAGAGGGAAATCAAGAGGGACACTACAGATAACCAGAAGGCCTTCTTCAGTTATGTTAGCAACCTGGTCAGGATCCATCCTCTATGCCCATAGTTAGTACACAACAACACATATTTCACTGACACCACAGATATTGACAATATTCTGGCAGACAGGTTCAGTGCAGGTGTCACCCTGCCCTCTTCCCCAAAATAAGACATAGTTATCCCAGCTGACTGTAACCTCCCTGTCATCACAGATGTCCAGGTGAGAGCCACCCTCAGGACAGCAGAATACACAACATGAATGGGACCTGATGGTATCCCCAGTTGCATGCTACATCAACTCTGACGGGAGCTAAACACACATATAGAAGTGCTATGTAACACTAGCCTCACTACAGAATATGTACCTGTACACTGGCGCACAGCAGCAGTGGTTCCACTCCACGAAGGAGGCACCTCAACATACCAATACAATACAACACAACACAATACATTACATTACAATACAATAAAATATGCTATTGCCCCTGGGACTACAGCAGCGTACTGTTCTGCTACCCTGACCATTGTGACACATGTGGTGTGATGGTACCTGCTGCTGTCTCACAGTTACACAGGGTGACTCATATGGCATATTACCTATCTGACATTCAGCAGGGGTATGTGTGACATGTACTCATGGGGAGTCTTGCTTCTTAACACTGTGTGATTTATTGCAGGGTATGTCTTATCTGTGGGTAGGAACTTTTACCTCCACATGTGCACTCTATTGCAGTGGCACGGACGACACACAGTAGTCATTTAGGTTGTGGATGGTGTGAGGTGTTACTATGGTTGTTGGACATCTGTCATGGGTGTGACTTACATATGTAAATCCGGGAGTGGTAACCTCTATGTGGGTAGTATATGTGTACTCTGTGGTGTTGTCAGTCACTGTGCATTGGTAATGTGTTTGAGTGCATTGTCACAGTGTTGTACATGTCACTGTGTCCTTCTCCATATCTGTAGCTGTCATGTGAGGTCCATACCATGGCATCCATTATGTGGTGTGGAGGGTACGACCTACATGTCCATAGCTGACACACCATGTTCGCTGACACATACCATGTGCAGGTATTCCAGGGATAGTGTGCCACTGTGAATATCATTGGGGCCACTATTGTACACATTTATGACCCTTTTCACCCCTGACACCTGCAGTGGTGGGCAGCCAATCACATATCTGGTGGTTACTGGTGTAGGTGATTTGAAATGTGGTATGATACTCCGGTTTTGACACTGGTGTTCACTCCATGCCTTTGTCACCAGGCATCTGTTGCAATACATCTGTACACATGTGCCTCACTCAGAATTTATATACATCTCTCTCTCTCTCTCTCTCTATATATATATATATATATATATATATATATATATATATATATATATATATATATATATATGTCTGTATACATATACACATATATATATTGATGTACATATATTGCTGTAGATGTGGAGGGGGGGACACAGAGGGGGTGAGAGTGACAGAGGGGGTGGGACAGGGTGTGTTGAAGGTCGTCATATACAGTCATACCTGTAGATAGTCAGATCAGTCTGTATATGTATCTACATATATCTATATCTGTATGTGTGCATTACATATATATGTTTGTACAATATTCTATCTACATCTGTCTATGTATTCCTACATCTCTCTCTCTTTGTATGTATACATATATGCATGTCGTTTTATTTATATATATATATATATATATATATATATATATATATATATATATATATACACACACACACATACATATGTTGACATACATACGTATCCATATGATAGACGGGTATATCAACATGTTTGTCTACCATACTGTATACACACACTAACATACTGCTAAACATGCATAACTGTGAAACCTACTTTGTACATGGCACTACAACCTACAATCAACCAACATTGATATGTGCACATAGATGCTCTCACATACAAATGTATGTACAGCCTTCATTGATAGTTGCTGTATGCCCCCTGCCCTTTACACATCTTCAAATACATATTGATACAGACCAATGACACATATGGAGGGTTCACAGTATGTAGACCTTTATAGTATTACTTTACATTACCTGTGTTTGTCACAGCTGCTTGTGTTGCCGTCTGGTTCTCTGTCCTGCTGCTCCACTTCCCAGTTGTCAGCTTTCAGGTGGCTGTTACCAAACAATTTGTTTGTGTCTGCTTAATTGCAATTTTCTCTGTCTCTGTCTGTCTCTCACGTCCTTCTCAGGGTGCAATGAAAGTATTGCATATGTGGACTGGGAGTACATCATACTTTTGTAGGTATCTGCATATGCCCATGTGATGGCCTCTACACCAATTGTTAGCCAGCATTTGCTAATTGCATGCAGCCAGTTGTGTACTGATTGCAGTTCTCACTGTGATTTCAGAACAGTGCTATAAAAAGGTATGTGAGATAGGCATAGCCCTTTCAGATTTTAAGGGCAGGGACCATGCTGTTATGCTGTGGACAATGTTCTGTGAGTGTAAAGGTTGGTATCTCTCTCATATTTCCAGGTGTGTTGTAGATTAACATTCCTCCATTCATTTCTCCAGTTTCCTGTATTAACTGTGTATGTACACTGACACCTACAACTACTACTACTGTCAATGTGTGTGTGTGTGCTTTCCTTTCACTTTTGCTTGCACTTTGTTGCTAATGCTTCAATATTTGCCCTTTGCAGTCAATACTTGTATGCCTGCTAGGTGTCCTGACTGTAGTGTGCTGCTGTAGCTTTCCTATTTTCCATGTACATTCACACCTTGGAATGCTTGCTATATCTGCTAGGGTGTTACAGCATGCAGTGTGGTCCGGCCATGGTGTGGGCCTTGACATCTATTAGGGTATTTGAGTATGCTGCTGAGCAGGCCCCAGAGACTTTCAGGTTCATCTGTTATCTGCCTCATGGAATGGTACATATCAGTGGGGTACACCCATTAAAATGTCTGGAATGCTGCAGTTGTGACTGTGGGTTATTATGAGCATATGTATTACTACACTTTTTCTGCCATGCAAGTGGTGAATACTTTCAGGACTCCATAGTTACCATTGCATGTGTTATACCTTTCTGCCTACTGTTTGTACATTTCACATGGAGTCTGTGGGGCATCCCTGTAAGTCATTCACTGTTGCTATGCCTAGGCTCTTAACTATTCAAATATGGTGGTGTCAGACCCGTCATGTGTACAGATATTTGCAGGTTGTCCACATTTCTGCCTCATATTTTGGTCAATATCTCATGCACACCTTTTTCTGGCAAATCACTCTGGGCTCAAGTCAGAATATGGTGACAAACATTCAAGTTTCAGACTTCATACCCTTCCAAACATCCCACAAAATGCAGACCCTGTTACTCTCTGAACTGTCTGCGTTTGTTGTAACATTATTTGTAATGTGTCCCTGGTTTTGGGCCTTTGCTCCACATATTTTATTACTTGGTCCAGATGTGTTCCTGTAAGAGGTTGTGGGGTATGGGCAGTGATTATCCTGCTGTGAGTATGTGTGTGGCTTGCAAGGTGCTCTAGGACATTATTACCTACTAGCTACCAACTAGCATGGCTGTTTCTGTTCACACACTACTATTATGGAAATCCACTAGTTTTGATAGTAATTCTAAATGGCATGCTTTGTGTACTACACATCTATATTCCCTTTACATTCATTCCTACTATTACATGATATATTTATTTTAGCGCAGTGTTCTTGTATAAGAGTCATGGCTTAGTGGTAAGTCATGCAGACTGCTGTTTCCAAGGTCCTGGGTTCGGGACTGCCAGTGGGATTTTATTTTGCTTCTGAACTGACTACAAGACCTGTCAATCAAAGTGACTAAGGCACTTTTAAGCAGTTGTAACCAGGTTAGCGCTGGTTTGCGCGGAGCTCACGCATGTGCACTGGCAGTTAGCTCCGCGCACACAAGCGCACACCCGCTTACAACTGCTTAACGGTGCTTACTCTGGCGCACACCCGTGCTATTTTCTTTGAAAGAAAATGGGGAGACAGGAAAGTGGTGAAAAAGGGGTCACAAAGGGGGTAAGACAGTAGGGAAACAAGCTTGGGATGTGCAGGAGGGATGTAGGTAAGGCCCATAGCTGCCCATTTCTTCATCAGCAACAGCTGTGCATATGTATGTAATTTGGTGTGACATTTGAAACCTTCCACCCCTGAGAGAGGTGTCAGGACAGCAATAATACTTGTTGTACAGCCAATTGTAATTGATAGGTTCCATGTCCAGCAGACATGTGTGCGGAATGGGCAGCTATGTATGGGCGTAATTTTTGTGGGTACAGAGTGCCCTTTTTTTTTTTCCAGGTGAGAGTGGTATGTCAGGTGAAGGAAGTCGGTACAGCTGGGGAGGTAGGTTGGGTAGGTAAACAGACAAGACAAACAAGATGCATACAGGGGCGGTGTATGACACGTGTGGGGGGGTTACACAATTGACGGGGACGGAGGTTTGGATATCCAGAGCCCATGAGCCCACAGATGGCAACAGTGGAACTGATATCCCCACCCATAGGCAGTTGCCACTGTTTCACTGCCCAGGATGGGGCTGTGCTGGGGGCTGTGTAGGCGGGGCAACAGGCATGCCCGTTAGTTGCGCCACCCGTGCCTCGAGCTGGCGTAGGGGCTCGAGAACAGAGTCCCGAATCTCCCTACGCACCACAGTCCGGACGCTACGGAGGGTGAGTGGTGGTTCTCCTCCGGCCACACTTGCAGAGGGGGGCGAGCCCCATCCCCTACAGCGCTTCCACCCGCAGGTGGCACAGGGCCACCGGAGGAGGGTCTGGATTCGGCACTAGTGCCAGGTGCACTCGCCAGCTGAGGTGGGAGAGGTGGGTCCGCTGGAACCCGCCTTCCCTGTCGTCCTATGTTTTGCATAATGTCATGACAGTTTGGGTTAGTGACATATAATACCATTCACAATTAGTTGTAACAGCATG
>NC_056725.1:594585952-594595952 GCF_019279795.1 Protopterus annectens | reverse complement strand
CTTCCTCATACAATACCACAACTCTTCTCTGGGCACCCTGTCATATGCTTTCTCTAAGTCTACAAAAACACAATGCAACTCCTTCTGACATTCTCTGTACTTCTCCATCAACACTCTCAGAGCAAACATCACATCTGTAGTGCTCTTTCCAGGCATGAAACCATACTGCTGATCACTAATCATCACATCCCTTCTTAACCTAGCTTCCAGTACTCTTTCCCATAACTTCACGCTGTGACTGATCAATTTAATCCCTCTGTAGTTACTACAGATCTGCACATCACTCTTATTCTTAAAAATCGGTACCAAAACACTTTTTCTCCATTCCTCAGGCATCCTCTCATTTTCCAAGATTTCATTAAACAATCTGGTTAAAAACTCCACTGCCACTTCACCAAAACACCTCCATGCTTCCACAGGTATATCATCTGGGCCAACAGCCATTCCATTCTTCATAGCTATCCTTAATATATATATATATCTATATATATATATATATATATATATATATATATATATATATATATATCTATATATATATATAGATACAGCCAAAAGGAGACAAGTATAAAACAATACTTCACCCAAAAAAATATACTTGTCGAGGAAATAAGGCAACCTCTGTTCTTCCTTAAAATATTTTAATGTTCCACCACAGGTAAATAACACGCCATCCAGGAGCACAAAACACAGCAACAACACAAAGAGCTAGGAGGCTAAAAAAAAAACTTTAGTTGGCGGCGTGAGAGTCTTCTCCTTTAAGGAGAAACTTGTGTGTGTCATGACGCCAGTGTCATCTAAATACATTCTGCAGTTCGAGATGTGCACGTGGATATGTGTCTTACTCCCTTCTGCAAACTGTGTACTGGTATGTAATGGGGACTCTAGTATGCTAAACTTCGGCACGGCATCGGCATGCTTGCGTTAGATTTCTACTACTGGATTTACTTAGAAAACAGTCCCACACTATCGGGAAGAGATTTCTTGTAACATATTATGTTAGCGTTGAGTTAAAAAAATCATTGTTTTGTGCAGTGATAATTTTCGTATTTGCAGCTGGTGTAACTTCCTTCCTTTGGTGAATGAAGTTTGCAGTTTTTCTGGGACTGAAATGTACAATTTAATATGTATACATTTTTTTAACTGGCTAGAAGATTGATCTTTTGGATTTTTTTGTGTAGCTTCAGCTCAGAGGTGCAGTGAAACAGAATATCCCCTCCCCTTTCTCTCTCTCTCTCTCTCTCTCTCTCTCTCTCTAATTTATTTAAAAGGGGGTGCACAGCTATGTACAATCAAGTACTAGTTATGCAACTGCACTCTGTATTCACAGTAGTGATAGAAAGTAGAGGATAAATAAAAAGGGACAATGAGTGTAGTAGCAGTAACAGGAAGAATGAAAGGATCTACACCAGTATGATTACTTACTTATGCAGTAAGACATTCTTAACTGGGTAGGTGGACTAGACCTTCAATCCCTTTTAGCCATGACACCAAATGTTGTAGCTCAGTTACATCATATACTGTGGAGAAAAGCAATAAAAATATGAATTCCAAAGTTAGTACATCAGACTGTAACCCTAGCAATCATGTCAATGTGGATATTTAATCTGCAAGAGTCTTCCCATTATAGAGAACATTCACTTTTATTATTAACAAAGGTCTAGAGAATAGTATTTAGCAGTGATTGCCTGTGGTTGTAAAAAGAAATTGCTTGCAGCAAGATGAAAGTGACTACACGTATTCAAAGTGAGTTATACTGCTCAGGCAGAGAGCTTCCTGGAGATGAGTGATGTGAGGATTTTGTTCATTGAGGTTGTGTCTGTAGTCTGACAAGCTAATGTAGTACCTGAAATGGATAATTTTCGCGAAGTCTCTCTCTATCCTGTGGCAAAACAAAAGGGTGGGTGAAGTGTTTTGTTGCTGCTGTCGTAAGGAGTACTAGGATAGTTTGAGTTTTCATTTACTTGTAAAAGAAAGACGGATGCCATTATGTATTTTTAAATGTGACAGAGACAAGTATTGCAGTGTAGGGGGAATTTTGCCAATCAGTAATGTCATCTAAAAGCTCATTTAATTGTCTCCTAGTCAATTTTCCATAATCTCTTAAAGATGCAGTCACATTCCACACATTTATTATTGTGATGTTGCAGTTATTATACACCACCTAGGAACTTCCACCAGGGAATTGTTATGGCTAGGCTTGTACAGGCCCTAGGGCCAATAGCCTAGTACCAACCTATGAACCTAAGTGTGTGTATGTGTGTCTCTCTCTGTGTAATTTAAACTGTTTATTTCTGTATGAGAGAGAATGTGTGTGGGTATGTATGTATGTTCATAGGTAGGTACTAGGCTATCGTCCCAAGGGCCTGCGTAAGCCTAGCCAACAAGGTTCCCTGGCTTACGCCACCCAATAAAGTTATTTTCCTGTGCCACTGTCGAGCAGAGAGACAGAAGTGATCCCCGGGGTGTGTTTCCTATTTCCCATCCACTCATCAAGATTTTTCTTGAAGAGTGCTAATGAAGAACTTTGCTTTACATAGATGGGTAGCTTGTTCCAGAGTATGAGAAGTCTCTGGGACAGAACTCTATCCCTCCAGCATGTCCTGTTTATTGTGGTGACAAAGTTTAGGTCCCTAGAGCGTGTAGCTCAGAGGGATTGGGATTTCTTTAGGTGTAGCATGTCCAACAGCTCTGGGTTTGACATAGCTTTATATGTTAGGCAGAGATCACCTTGGAGTAGGTGATATACTATGGAGTAAAACTGGAGTTTTCTGAGGCGGTCAGTGTAGGGCATTTGTTTGAGTCCAGTAATCCTCTTTGTGAGGTACTTCTGTGGGCTTTACAGCTGCTGCAGATGTCTTGTGAGGTACATTCCAAAAGGAGCATTGTACTCTATAATGGGTCTAATGTGTACGGAATTTAAATTTGTTGTTCTGTTTGTATAAGATATAAAGTGTGTGTGTGTGTGTGTGTGTGTGTGTGTGTGTGTGTGTGTGTGTGTGTGTGTGTGTGTGTGTGTGTGTTGCTGTGTGAGAATAGGTGTGTGTGTGTATGGAATTTAAAGTAGCCGTTCGTTCCTTTGAAAGAGAGAGCCTTTGTTGCTGTACAAATCTCTTTAATGTAGAAGTATTCAGATGAATTTTACTGTTGAGATTGTGCTTATTGATTAATACTGGTGGATTGTAATGACAGAAGTTTGAGGGGCCTTTTATGGTTAAAATGTTCTGAAATGGGCAGTTTTGTCATTATTGGGTCATGCATTTTGTTTTATTGCTTGCTGGAAAAATGTTCAAATTTGTAGATTTAAAACATACTAACAACTGGTGCTGTGTTGTACAAGGAATATAATTTATTACAATCTGGAAGGTGAATCAAAGAACACATACGGGTATGCATGGCCATAAAAATGTGTTCAAGGAGCCTGTACTTTGAAAATAGCCCAAAGGTTAACTTAATTCTTCATTTTCCAGATGCATTTTATTTGAATGTGTTCAAGGAGCCTGTAGTTTGAAAATAACCCAAAAATAAACTTCATTCTTCACTTTCCATATGCATTTTATTTCAGTGTAGGTTTTAATGCTGTTTCAATGGTGGGGAAGTTTACTGCTCACGCTAAGCCTGTTTTCAATGTGCAATTGTATTATCAAATGGCACACTGTTGTAGAATTGGAAAGCAGTGTTAGTAGCATAATTGCCTTCGGTGTAGAAGACTGTGGATTGTGCTTCCATGCCATATAGATGAAGTGCTGATATCGCAGTACCCATATGATTACAGATTATTTGGTGTATTATCAGGAGGAATAGGGGTTCTACACTTCTTTTGTATGAGATGCCTAGTAACTATGACCTTGTTGGTTTCAGTCATTTCTATTTCAGTTTTACCAGTTTACCAAATTTTTAATGTAATATAGATGATTAATTCAAGGGCAACGGACACTGAATTTGTAGATGAAACATTGAGTTGTAAAGGTGTTTGCCAGTAGCATCCTCTTCATTAGTCACAGATCTGTAGAGATTGTGTATCGAGTGATATTGGTTGATTGTAATGACAGAAGTCTGGGTTTCCTTTTATTGTTGAAATTTTCTGAAATGGGTAGTTTTGTCATTGGTTTATACTTTGTTTCATTGCTTATTAAAATAATGTTTAAAACTGCAAATTTAAACACATTCTAACAAGTGGTGCTGTATTATACAAGGAATATAATTTAGTACAATCAGGAAGGTGAAAAGAACAAATTCATGTATGCATTGCCCTAAAATGTATGCAAGGAGTCTAATTACAAAACGGCCCAAAGGTAAACCTAATCCTCCACTGGCCTGATACATTTTCTATGAATGTGGGGTTTCATGCTGTTGCAATGGCAGAGAAGTTTACTGGTCATGCTAAGTCAGTTTTCATTGCGAGACTGTATCGTTTAGCAAATGGCTCTGTATTTGTGCTGTTCTAGTTTAAGCTACTGTACACAGGGAGGAAGAGAGGTTGCTATTCTACTTTCACTGAGCTGTAAGGCTCGCTCGCTTACCCAAAGTAAATTTAGATTAACTTAAGCATCCCTTTGAAAGAAGGCACATGGGCTTCTATTTTCTGAGGGCATGACTTTTACAGTAAAATGTGTGAAGGAGCAACACAAAGCAGGTTTATTAAAAATTTCCACCTTCCTTCACTTGCTTTTTAACTATATCACAAGTTATCTTTTCTTCCTATGCATTCAAGTAATTGAAGGAAATGACTTGAGTGGCTTTCTTGGGGAGTGACCTACGTGTGGGTGTGGCTTATAGGGGTGTTTCATGAGTATGGTGTGGGTGGGGCTTAAGGGGTGCCGGAGTACTACTTCACCTAGGGCGCCATTTCAGCTAAGGCCGGCCCTGGTAACAGCTGTTGGTCTGTTGTTGGTAGCATGTTGTTGTGTTTTTTTTTTTTTTTTTTTTGTAATTTGCTTAGTTGTCCCACCAAATATATTGGGCAGAAATACAGTATTAATGCTGTAAATCCTATCGTTAAGTCACTTACTGAGTAACTTTTTTGATAAAATTGCCATTTATTGAGAACCAGTCATTAAAAAGATTAATCACTGATACACAAGTGAACAAAGCAGAAAAAAATGATATTAACATAGTTCAATACAAGCATGTCCCATAGAAAAAGAACCACTTATTCTACCAAGAGTGGACATAAATAATAAGACCTGACCTGTCCATTGATCTAAATGGTAATATGTCTCTTGAATAAAGACAAGGTGCATGTCCTCTCTTTGAGGAGTTCCCACAATGCTCTTTGTCTTGTGAGAACTGTTAAAGAAAGCATAGTAACTGCTAGATCTTGATCTTAACACCATAACTTTATACAAATAACAAATAAACCAAAGAACAGAGGCTACATTTCCTTCTAAGGATGTTGGGTGTTCAGGTGCCAAGTAAAACTGGAGAATCACTTAGGCTGTGTTTGTATGGGGAAAAGCCTTGTGTATTAAATAGCTATGCTACCATTGCTCTATGAAAAGGCATACCCCTGTCAGATCCAACTAACTGGAATCTTCTTCAATCCTGGTTAAACATTTGTTTAAAAGGAGATCTGACTGATAAGGAGGCAGAAGCATTTAATTCCAAGCCTCTTAACTCTATTAGTAGAATGTTAAGGTCTTGTATGGAAGAGGGGGATCTTTGCTTCCATCTTCAAGTCACACACTTCTTAGCTAACAAAAAAGGAAGTTACACACATTTAACTGATGTTGTGTGACAAACTACTAAAAGATGGCACTCCCAGTAAATAGTTGCTCTGATTTAAAGATTTCAGGGTTTGTCTGTATCCAAACCAGAACCTCTTGAAGATAAGCTTTGAACTTCCCTAACAAGGTACAGCCCCAAAACACACACAGCCAATCAGACATTCCTGACCCTAGGCATCTCCAACAGAGGGACAAGGTATAGGGAAATATCCTGGATATTCTCACAGAAGTATAAAAATATTTAAATAAACATTGCCAGCCAAAAAAGATACTTTCTAGTTTGAGTGGCAAGTGTACTGTACATATTAGTGGGTATTGAAATTTTCGTTTCCCTTTCTCATAACTCCAATACTTCTCTGTGGTGGTTTGCTTTGGACCAAGTAAAATTTTATAAGCCATGATTATGGAGTGCTTATTGATATAATTATCTCTAGAAGATAATATCCGGGAAATAAGCAAAGAATAATCCTAAACCGGTGTTCTGTGGAGCATAAGACTGAGTAACCTGTGCTAAATGGCTGTAGAGCTCTTTGTGCAAGTTGTCCAGCCCAAACCTTAAGAAAAAATCAGACCATGAAATGAGGCTATTGCCTGAACATAACTGTGACCAAAGGTTAGCTTAAGACAGCTTTTCAAAAGTCTTAAATGTCTGGGGCATAATCATTTGCCAAGGCCAGGAGGCAGCAGTGGTGGATACTACTTTCATCAGGGCCTGATCGCTGCTAGAATAAATGTTTGGTCCATAGTAATTAAAAGATCTTGACTAAAGTTCATATGTTTATTAATTGCCTGTGGAGTTCTTGCTTTTAATAGATAAAAATTGGTCAGGTCCACCTATTGCCTTCAATGCCACTTCCTACTGTGCTGTGTAATTCTTTAGCGTTAATTTTATGTATTTACATTTAACTGCTTTGTGTTTAAAAAAAATTGAGGGGAAATCCTGATGTCCCATGCTGTTTTGTGTTTGCCACCATTCCAAATAAAGTTTAACTTTCCTTTTAAGTTTATCATGTGGAAGAGGTACCCCCGTGAGGCATACAGCATTAGGGGTAAAATAAACCATGCCTGAATTTTCTGGGGCAAGTCCAATAGCAGTCCCCTGATTCAGAAAGATGGATCTACTAAGGATTTGTGAGTAATTAGCTTCAACTGAATCCTGTATTGTCTCAGCAAATATTACCCCTAGGCAAGTCATATTATTGGGTCCGTCAAGAAAGGGATATGATTAAACTAATTGGGTAAACTTTATTTTTACCACCTTTGTTTGTCATATTGGTTTTGTAACCAGAGAGTCTGCTAAAGATATGCAGCATTTTTATAGACTTCCCAAGTCTGCCTTGGGCTGGGTCAAGTGTAGAAAATCATCCACGTTTAATGCTAATTTGAAAATTTGTTTCCCTTTCATATCACCCCCCCCCCCCCCAAAGATCAGTACTGTACAACTTTTCAGCAAGTGGTTCCAAATAAAGAACAAAAAGTAAGGGAAAATACAGGCAACCCTGTTGAATATCTCTCAATACAGGGAAAATCTGAGACAGTTTAGAGTCTAAATGTGTTCTTGTACTAGAGCCCTGATAAAGCTTTACCCAAAAATTGTTAGTTTGATAGGGAACCCAAAATAATTCAGAAATAAAAAAATGTAACTCCCATAGTATTCTTTCCGATGTTTTTTTTATGTCTAAGCTAGTAAGAAAAGGCATCTTAGGGTGTGAGACATCTTCAGTTACTAAAGAGGTTTTTGCTAGGTTGTCTGCTGTCATTCTGCTTGTAGTAAACCCTGCCTGATTGGGGTGCACCAGGGAGGGTAAAAGGTTTGCAAGTCTGTTGACTGTAATAGTCCATAAATAGTGATTAAGTACTGAGATAGAGTGGTATGATGAGGGTTGCACTGGATCTTTGATTTCAGTATCAAGGTAATGATAACCTAGGTCTGTATTAAAAAGGCGAGTGCCTAAACCTCGACCCGTCTTCATCAAACCGCGAAAACATCGATCGTCCAGAAGAGCGGTAACGTTGAATCGTCTTGGTTGGCCTTCTGCGATGTAGCTCCATAAGGTAAGTGTGCAGTAGTTATGGACCTTAGAGTTAGGGTGCGGGTTAAGGTAAGTGCATAGATGGTAATGTATGTTAGATTTAGTGTAGGGTTTTAAGTGTATGTGTGTGAATTATTTAGTTTATTTGGGTTTAGCTTTTTAAGGTAAGTGTGTGATAGTTACGGACCTTAGGGTTAGAGTGCGGGTTAAGTTCATACATGGTGGTATATGTAAGATTTAGTGTAGAAGTAGGGTTTTGGTTAGTGTATGTATGTGGTTTATTTAGTTTGTTTGTGTAGGTAGTGTGTAGCAGGCGGTGGGGTGGGACAAGTATGACAGTTCGACTTAAGGTTGCAAAAACCCCAGCTGGATATCTTTCCAGTATTTTTGAATGTTTCTGGGTTGCTAAATGTGTTTCCAGAATGACGTGGGCAAGTTCTCCCAATCATGCTAAATCTCCTGGTTTGTTCAAGTGGGCTTGTAATCCCATTTACATTCCACAAGAGTATATTAATCATGGTCATAGCAGTTCTTAAAGTGAGCAATTACACTGATTTTAACCAAACGTAATGTCATCGCCACAGAGAGATCCCTCCCAGTAAAAAAAGTGAAATAAGAACAGAAATAGGCCATCTGTACAGCAAGCTGAGGCTTGTATATTCAGCCAGCCCAACCCATCTTGATTTCAGAAAATTGCAAATATAGTGTTAGCCTCTGAAAAACTCAGAAAAAACTGTTTGAAATATTGATTAGGTTTATCTACAAGAATAGTCAGATAATTCCCAGGGGGTGACCTTCAACAACCCATGAGAGTAATTGCAAGCAGGATGAAATTCTCTTACATCCAGAACTCTGAAGACTCCTGAGGTGACCCCTTCAACCAATCTCAAAAACTTGCAGCCAGCAAAAGGCCACCAGTGTTTGGCCAGTATTAGAAATAAGCCCTTATAGTGCAACTCCGCATTCCTGTGTATTTAAGAGGAGGGTAATAAGAACTAATAACATGGAGCACAGTCCCGTTAACTTGAAAATTTAAAATCCTTTGCTCAGAGCATTGTCACTTAATCAGAAAGCTATTCGGAATGGGACTAAATTGTCATCATCGGTGCTATGAAACCCAAGTCAACACAAACGCAGATACTAACTTCATTGTATTACGCAACCATTCCTGCATTTTTATACCTCTTCTCCATGAATGGGACCTCTCTGAACATCTGAAATTATGTACTGTGTTCAGCATCTGCTTCAACATGAATGCCTGCCTCCCCTGTTGAGCTGTTGGATGCCGAATTAGAATAAAAAGCAAAAGCCACACTCTGGCTTCTGGGCCATCTTTAAATAAAGGAAATGGCTCCAAGGCATTGGATTTATGTCCCTTCAACAGGTTAGTTTATCTCTGGGGAGGCAGAGTATCCCTGTTCCACATCATGCTCTTCCACAGGTACTGTAGAGTCTTGGGACAGCTTATCACTGACCTCACTCTGTGAAATAAAGGTAGCAGGGCTACTGGGAAGCCAAACTTTCAAATCAACTTGGTAAAGAAGCCAAAACTTCCATTTGTTGAGATGGCACAGTCTAATAGCAGTTTGAAAAGCTGCTTGTCTGATCTTCTTCTTCTTTTTTTTTTTTTTTTTTTTTTAGGAGCGTGGTCATTGCCAGTGTAAGTACAATGGTTAAGATGTGAAATCACTCATTTTCGATGTCCAAAAGTGTGAAAGTATCCTTTTCTGTTAGGCATATGTGGCAAAATGCACCAATATTGGTCTGGCCCAGGTACTTCTAGGCTGTAGGAGGAGACTTGATGTGCCCATTCTGTGTGAAGTTCAGAAGTCAAGCCAGTGCACTCTGCTAAAATCTATAGCATAAAACCACTACAGTCTGCTTGCTCAATTTTTTCCATAAACCCAGTGAACCTCAAATTCTGCCTCCGACTTCTGCCCTCCTAAGTCCATAAGTTTTGCTTCTGTGCAGTGCCTTCCAGTTGAACTACTTTCTGCTTGAGGCAAGTCACCAGTGAGTGTACTTAGTTGATTAGATTGACTTTGAATCTCTAGCTGCAATGTAGCCTAGTAAAGATTGATTGATCCTCTGCATTTCCATCATATGTAGTTTCTTTTTTTTTTTTTTTTTTTTTTTTTATCTAAACCCTCCATGGTTGAGGGAGTGAGTACCGAGTCCTTCTCTCCTGCAAAAGCTGAGCTCTCAGTCATGCATATAGTTCTTATTGGTAGAACAAGCAGC
>NC_056725.1:594488452-594580952 GCF_019279795.1 Protopterus annectens | reverse complement strand
GAAGGAGAGTCCATTCTAGACTTCTGTCTGGCAAATGTCATGATGGTGGCAATACTTGGTTCAGCAAGAGAGACGGTCACAAGATCACATTCAAGACTGGCTAACATAGAACTCAGGTGGACTTCCTCCAAGTAAGGACAGGGTACTAGGGTAGAATCAGCAATTGGAAAGTCATCCTCAGAGAAAGTCATACCACAGCATAAGCCATTGTTTGCCACAGTCATCTGCAAGCAGTGGTCAGAGAAGGCTTTAAGCTCAACAGAGGCTAGGCTGAAGTCATGGAAGTTGGCTGGAGAGAAAGCACAGGAGTTTAAGGAATTCTCAGGGCTTTAGCACCTCAGGAAGAGGATGAAATAGGTGGAGCTGAAGATTGGCAGTGCTTCAAAACAGCATGCATCAAGACTACAGAACAGATATGCAGCTGAGCCAGGTAAGGGACATAAAGAAAGCTAGTGGTGGAATGCAGAAGTCCAGGAAGTCCTCAAAGGAAAGGAGGAGTGAAGGAAAAAGTGGGAGATAGAAAAGATGGACCATGTTAAGAAGGAATACTGATTGGCTAACAAAGAGGCTGAATAGATTTGCAGTAGCAAAGAACAAGCCATCAGAGGCAGTCTGCTAACTTCTGTAAAGTGGTTCGGTAGATGGTACAAAGAAGCTCTATCAGGTTGCAAGGCAAAGACAGAAAAATAAAGAATGACATCTGACACCCTACATAAGGGATGACAGCAACAACTTGCTCACCCGTCCACAGGGCATCAATGGCAGATGGATAGAGTACTTCCAGCAACTTCTGAATGAAGAAAACTCCAAAAGCTATACTGTCCCAAACAGTCTATGATGAAAGAAGAGGAGGAGCCCACCCTAGAAGAAGTAAGAACAGCAATAAGGAAAATGAATTCAGGGAAAGCAGCAGGCTTAGATGAAATCACAGCATATATGATCAAAAGGTTAGGTGAGATATGGGAGAAATTACTGCTAAGGCTACTTGTAGCAGTACAGAGAGAAAGGTGTATCCCAGATGACTGGAGAACAGGCATACTAGTGCCAGTGTACAAGAACAAAGGGGATATCCACAGCTGTGGGCAGTACAGAGGTATCCACATCTTGTCGTACTGGATGAAAGTTCTGAAGGGGGTGATTGATAAGCAGATGCAGAGTAATAGAAAGTAAGCTGGGAGATGAGCAGTTCAGATTCAGATCAAGATGCAGTACAACTGACTCAATGTTTGCAGTGTGGTAGACTGATAGTTGAAAAGAAGCTAGAAAAGATGAGAATGTCCAACTAGGCATTCTTGTTCTTGGAGAAAGCATATGGTAAAGTCCCAAGAAAGAGGATTTGGGCAGTCCTGAGGTAGTTTGAAATCCTAGAAACACTGGTAGAATTAGTGCAGTCTGTTTACAAGGACTCAATGACTCGAGTACGAACAGTGTTTGGTTACACAGAGGGGTTCACAGTTGGAGTGGGTGTGAATTGGGGTTCGACTGTGAACCTACTGCTGTTCATACTGGTGATGGCGTATATTAGCAAACAAGTTGGAGGGGACAGCTCAGCAAAGTTGCTGTATGTTGATAATGTGGCTTTACAGGCAGACTCTGAGCAAGGACTTCAGCCAAGGGTTGGGGAATAGTATTTAAAACTGAAGGCACATGGGATGAAACTGAGTACAGATAAGAGAGTTGTAATGGCAGCAAGTGGAGGAATCCAAAGCTGAGAACTGAGATAGAAGAGGAGATATTGGAACATGTTAACAGCTTCAAGTGTCTAGGAGGGGTGGTTGAGGAGCATGAAAGTCTGAACTAGGTCAAAGCTGGAATCAGTTGGGCTCCATTCATCTGGCATAGAGTGTCAGGGGTTGTGTATGAGGGAAGAATGCAAACGAAACTGAAAAATAAGGTGTACAAAGCAGTGGTGAAACCGGTACTACTGTAAGGCACTGAAACCTTGGCAGTAAAGGCAGAACGGTTGAGGAAGCTAGATGTGTTGTAGATGAAGCACCTGAGATGAGCAGTAGGATGAACACTGGGGCAGACAAAGAAATAAGGAAGTAAGAGCAGAAGCCAAAGTAGCTCCAATTGCAGAGAAGGTCAAAGAGAAGAGATCACGGTGGTTCGGGGGTATAGGATCATAAGAGATTACTAGGCTAATGGCTTTGGGGACCATACAAGCAAAGCCAAGAGTTTAGCCCTAAAAGAGAAACCTCAATCAGCACCTGTTACCCCTGTCAATGAGGGACACGGGTGGAACCCCTGGGACATATTTGTGGTTGCCCATCCACTCATCAAGGTTGCACTTGAAGAGGGTCAGCGATGTACTTTGATGTGTATGATTTGTCTATTCCAGAGACGTGCAGAAAAGAAAGCAGAAGACAATCTGGTAAAGAAGAATTGGGACAAACAAGAAGCAGACGCGGAAACAAGGTTGTCCAGAAAAGAGATGGATGGCCTGTGTCAGAGAACCTATAAGAGTCGGGCATGACTGTCAGAGAAGTTAGGAGTGGCATTAATTTGAGAGAGATGGTGACAGTTGACAACATGTCAACTCCATGTACAAAATGGTGAAAAGGAGAGTTGATGATGATGACTGATTTATGTTAAATTAAAAAAAAAAGAAAGAAAAATAAATTTTTATGATGGCCTTCTACCTGCTCGCTGCTGTCTCCACCAGCCTCCACCACATGCTGCAGTTGTGCCTGGGTGACCTTCAGCAGTGGTGCTGAGTTGCGTGCCAGTGAAAGGTCAGGGCCTCCTTTGTAGAGGCATTTCCACCATCTTCACCTTCATGCTGCTGATTTCCAACCACTGCATGGGTGGGCCACATTTTAGGTGGCTGCTGAGCATTTATGTCACCTGGACTTGAAAGGAGAAGACAGTGGGAAGTTTGCAGTGAGTGACTCTGTCCTGACGATGGAATAAGTGTAATTTTAAAACACGTCAATATTCACGAGTACAACCAAACATGGGTAGCTGCTTGTCTGCCTGCTGTTGTAAGTGACACAACTGACATCTTATTTTGCTCCTGCTGAAAGGGAACTTTTAACAGTTGTTGGATAGAATGCGAGAGCAGAGTGTACAAGTTGCAATCTATATATGTCTATATTTATATAAATATATAGATATATATGTGTACACACACACACACCACACGTACATACATACATAACATATATTCTCATATAGTCCAATTAACTGAGTGACTTGCAGCAGGCAAGTGGTTATCCTTTATGCATATGTTAACATACCTGTACAGAAATGTGGTCCTGGTACATGTGAGGGCATACCAGCTAGGTTGGTGTAGCATAACATCACCCTATAACAGATCCCTACAGAAATGCACAAGTGTAGTTGGCATATTACAGTTACTGTTCATGATTCTCATTTCCTTCATGGCATTTTGGGTTGTATGCTAAGGTAACCCAGTATTGGCCAGCTTTCTAAAGCGTAGACTTCACTTTCTTTCTCTCCCTGTGATAACTAATTGGCTGAGAATATTTTGAGAGGGAATCCTTCAGCTGTGACCGGAAGTGTGTTCAGTCTTTTTATACCTCCCAAAGAAGAAAATTCTGACTCTTCACAGGATCCAGTACTGATTTTCTGGATTACTGTTCAGATAAAACCCATTGGGGACCCCCTTCCTTTCATTGTATTATCAGATTTATTGTTCTCTTTCTAGTATGGTGTCATGCCAGGAAAGAGCACTACAGATGCAATATTTGCTCCGAGAGTGTTGGAGAAATACAGAGAAGGTCAGAAGGAGTTGCATTGTGTCTTTGTGGACTTGGAGAAAGCATATGACAGGGTGCCTAGAGTGGAGTTGTGGTATTGTATGAGGAAGTCGGGAGTGGCAGAGAAGTATGTTGGAGTGGTACAGGATATTTACAAGGGTAGTGTGACATTGGTGAGGACTGCGGTGGGAGTGACAGATACATTTAAGGTGGAGGTGGGATTACTTCAAGGATCAGCTCTGAGCCCTTTCTTATTTGCAGTGGCGATGGACAGGTTGACAGATGAGATTAGACAGGAGGCCCCGTGGACTATGATGTTTGCAGATGACATTGTGATATGTAGTGAGAGTAGGGACCAGGTTGAGGAGACCCTGGAGAGGTGGGGATATGCTTTAGAGAGGAGAGGAGTGAAGGTCAGCAGGGCTAAAACAGAATATATGTGTGCAAATGAGAGGGAGGGTAGAGGAATGGTGAAGATGCAGGGAGTAGAGTTGGTAAAGGTGGATGAGTTTAAGTACTTGGGATCAACAGTTTAGAGTAATGGTGAGTGCAGAAGAGAGGTGAAGAAGAAAGTACAGGCAGGGTGGAATGGGTGGAGAAGAGTGTCTGGAGTGATTTGTGACAGATGGGTACCAGTAAGAGTGAAAGTGAAGTTCTACAAGAGGGTAGTGAGACCAGCTATGTTATATGGGTTGGAGACAGTGGCATTGACGAAAAGGCAGGAGTCAGAGCTGGATGTGGCAGAGTTAAAGATGTTAAGATTTGCACTGGGTGTGACTAGGATGGACAGGATTAGGAATCAGTATATTAGAGGGTCAGCTCAGGTTGGACAGTTTGGAGACAAAGCAAGAGAAGCGAGATTGCGTTGGTTTGGACATGTGCTGAGGAGGGATGCTGGGTATATTGGGAAAAGGATGCTAAGGATGGAGCTGCCAGGAAAGAGGAAAAGAGGAAGGCTTAAGATAAGGTTTATGGATGTGGTAAGAGAGGACATGCAGGCGGTTGGTGTGAAAGAGCATGATGTAGAGGACAAGAAGAAATGGAAACAGATGATCCACTGTGGCGACCCCTAATGGGAACAGCCGAAAGAAGATGATGATGATGATTTCTATTTTTTCTTTAAAAGTATTTATTTTAATATTTTATTTCTGTAAGTGTTTACAGTAATTCCTGTGGGAATTTCTGTTTGTAGCCGTGTTTATTCAGCTTCTACCTTTGACAAATGTTTGTTTTTAGGGAAACCTGCAGTATTTCTGTTAGAAGTGCAGTGTGTGTGTGTGTACTGTTACACACTACCGCTCTGATTTTACTGTTAGTCTGCTTATTCATCTTTTGACAGGAAAACATTGCAAAATGTGTACATTATTTACTGTGTGTGTGACTCTGCTCTGTGCGTTTTTAACATCAGATCGCGATTTTACCATGAATTAAGTTATTTGAATGTGCTGTAGAAATTGCATTCAGTCTGACAAGGAAATATTGTTTAAATTGCTATTAAACATTTATTTTATGACAGTTTAACTTGGCTAAATTGTGCAGAGCTAATTTTTAACACTGGTTTGGCACATTGATTGAGTTGGTGTTTGAACTTTTGTGTAGTGGAAATTCTTTTTCTGTCATTTGTAAAAGAGTTCTGAACACATTTCAAACTTTTTTTTGTGATAGTAACATAGTTTGTCAGAATTTAGTTCTGTGCAGACATACTTATTGTTGTAAACCTTAAGTACTTGTAATACATTACTGACTGCAACGTCCTAAGGGGAGGGTAGCTTCAAACCACCGTCCCCTCCGGAGGATGCAGACAACTATGCTGAACAGTATGCCAGTGCAGTTTACAGGCACCTTTATAACTGCATGGACTCAGCCATACCCAGTAGAACTAAAACCTACTCCTCAAGGAAACACAAACCTGTTTGGAGGACATCTTCTACAAACAGGCTTTACAACAAAAGGAAGAAACTGTTGTCCAAGGATAAAAGGGAACTAATTCCAAACTGAAAAAAACTCCGTCCTTAGCCTCAACAAGCAAGTTAGATCACTAGTGAAAACCTCCAAGGCCAATTTTGAATTGAAACTAGCCTCCATAACAAAGGGAACCCATAAAGTCTTCTTCAGTTAAGTCAGGAACCTCCATGGCAAAGCCCAGGTTTGTTCCGAATTAGTACTTAATAGTATCACTTACACTGATCCTGTTGACTTAGCCAACCTGCTAGCAGATAGGTTCAGTGCAAACGTCACCCCCCTGTCCCCTCCCAAAGGTCCTTTTGACATCCCAGATACTTGTCCTGCACCTCACATCTCCATAGATCAAGTGTTACAGGCCCTATATCCAAGACAAAAAATATAGCTTCCATGGGACCTAATAGTATCCCAGGATGTATTCTGCACCATTTTCAGCAAGAACTGGCTTCACCATTGCGCACCCTTTTCAACCACAGCCGAAGTATTGGCTTCATTCCAGCAGAGTGGAGAGCTGCCATTCTCATCCCCTTGCACAAAGGTGGTGCCACTACTGACCCTGGAAACTATCGCCCCATTAGCTTAATAAGTCTGATCTGTAAAGCCACGGAGCGTATTATTATGGATCTCATAAACAAGGACATAGGCAATTTCCAAACACATGACCGCACCCAGTTCGGATTCGTCAAGGGCAGATCTTGCCTGTTGAACCTGGTTGACTTTGAGACTGTCACCAAGGCCCTAGATAAAGGAAAGTCAGTACATACAGCTTATCTTGACTTGGAACAGGATGGTCCTATGAATTCTAACAATAGGAATTATAGTCAAGCGTGTGTTATTCAACACAGTCCCCTACCCAACCAGATTAAACAGATTTTATGTAAAAATTGGGGCATATTTAAGGTAAACAACGAAGTATACAATAAGGTGGGAGATAAACTAATTTTTTTCTATGAAGGTTGGCAGTAACATAAAATTAAACTTGGAAAAAACTAGTAACACCAGACCCTGTGGACGGTGTTCTTATTGTGGATACATTTTTCAGGTACCTTCAGTAACCTGAAAAAATAGAATTGGTCGTGTTCTATATTTTAGGAAGGGGAACTGTTATACCAACAAGATAGTTTATATTGCATTATCTAACACCTGTGACAGATTTTATATTGGGAAAACAGAGAGCCCTGAAGTGCAGAATATATGAACATTTATATGAAATGAAACATCAGAAGGAAACTAATGCCCTCAACAGGCACAGTCAGGTTTGCAGTCAACAAATGCCCTCAACAGGCACAGTCAGGTTTGCAGTCAACATACTGGTTTTAAATTTGCCATTGTGGATACAGTGAACCTGGATGTGAGGGGGAGAGATTGGAAAAATCCTTTATACAAAAAGGAATTAATGTGGCAGTTTAGGCTGGCCGCGAATTTTTATCCTGGATTAAATGATCACATATCTATATTTTCAGTGTTAAAGGAAAGGGCTAATCAAATCAGACTATGAACATTCTATTTTATATAGGTTGAGTTTATCAACTGAGTAACCTATAAATTATTTTAAATTCTATGTTAATTTTAAGTTGAATGTTTGTTTTTAGTGTAAAACTTTTTTAGGAAAATCTGTGTGCTCAAACATGAAGTATGTGACACTACATGTGATTTAATATCAAAATTGTATGAACACTATGAGAATTAGTTACAAACAAATTCTTGGTATGTGATGCTTTAAATGTTCAAACGTTGATTAATTAGTGCATTAATTGATGTGCAGGGATTTTTGGGAGACTATTTAAATGTGGATGGTAACTGTGAGGAGTTGTTCTGATGAAGTCATTTTAATATGATGAAAGCACTTAACTTGTTGATTTTTGGATGATTTTACATATTTTTTATATTAAAATACAGTATCTACGGTTCCTTGGTGCCTTTTTTTTGGATTACAGTTCAACTTGCACCAATTCACCTTATTTTTGGTTTTACCTGGACTTGGCCACGGCCTTTGCCACAATCCCCCACTCTGGCATCATCAAAAAGCTAGCACAACTTGGCGTAAATCCCTATCTCATCAGGTGGGTGGCCAACTGGCTCACCGACAAGAACCTCAAAGTCAAAATAGGCACCTCCATCTCCGATAACAGACCTGTCAGTGGTGGAGTTCCCCTGGGATCTATCCTGGGACACCTACTGTTTGGCATCTATTTTTTGGAGGTACAGGCAAAGGCAAAAGGCCTGTTGCTGACAAAGTTTGCCAACGACTGTAAGTTGGATGCTGTCATTGACTCCCCAAACGATGTTAATATACTACAAGAGGGTCTCACAGCAACCAAAGACTGGTGGCAAAGTCATGGCCTCAAGCTAAATTCAAAAAAATGTATCATACCATTTGGCAGAAACACAACCCCTACAGATTACCACATAAACGGCAGCCCCCTAAGCACACAACCTGTGGTGAAAGACCTGGGTACTCAGAATGATAACAACCTCACATTCGACCATCATGTAGTGGCAGTGGTCAGAAAAGCCTTTTACTTGGTTCATCTTATAAGGGATAGCATATATATAGCGATTGCATCCAGGAAAAAAGGAGGTTATTACCTCTCTATACTCCTCCCTCATTAGACCAATAATTAATGCCCTAATTGGGATGTACCTCTCTAAACATTTGCACCAACTGGAAAGGCCACTGAAATATCTATCCAAGCGAATCCATGGCCTCCAACACCTATCACTGTACTTGGTGTAGTACATATTGCTCAGGGGTGATTTGTGTCTCTCCTACAAGGCAATCTCGGACCCTGCCCTATTAGAGATGCTCCATATCTATAAGTCTAACTCTTCACACACTACCTGCTCAAAAGGCCTGAACCTGATATGTGATATTAACACAACCTGATGGAGAGACAGGTTTATCTCCCAGAGGCTGCCCCGTCTCTGGAATAGACTTCCCATACACGTCAAACAGAGCACCTCGCTGACCCTCTTCAAGCGCAACCTTGATGAGTAGATGGGAAACCACAAATTCATCCTATGGATTCCACCTGTGTCCCTTATTGACAGGGGCGGCAGATGCTGACTGAGGTTTATTTTCGGGGATAAACTCTTGGCTAGGCTTGTAAGGGCCCCAGGGCCATTAGCCTAGTAACCTCCTATGATCCTATTATCCAGTACTGTCAGTTAATTATTCTGGACAGTGTTCAGTCCCCTGACTCTGGTACCTTGCCCCAATCAAATCTGGTTGCACCTAAAAAAAATATATAAAAATATGTCTCTGCCTACGGTTAGTGATTCTGTCGGGGCCACTGCTCAGCCTGGAGATTACTTACCTCTCATATGTGAATGCTAGGCTAGTTGCCCTTGGGGACCTTTTTAAGCCTAGCCAATTTCCCTTTCAAAGGCGTGAATCAAACCCTGTACCTTTTGTCTGTGAGGTGAACACCTTAACTGTTATGCCACCCCCGAACCCTCCCATGTCTTCCAGCCCCACAGACAACTTATCTTTTGCCTTGTCTCCCTGTAGTGTAGCTTTCCCAGCCACTATGGAACTGGGGTTAGATGCATCTTCTGTAGCTGTTCAGTACCTGTAACTTCTATGGGAGAATCAAACCGTTTAGGTGCTGGAGGAGTAGCCCTGACAGAGACCTCTTACCAGACATAATACTCTGTCTCCAGATATTTTAGCTAGTAGGGAAGTTCCCAATTAAAGTAAACAGAAGCTTCATGATATAGCTGATGATCAGATTGTAGCTGTTTATAAGGCTGATGTGGTTTCCTTGGCTAAGAGGGCTCCGCTGACAGCTGATTTTGGTGGTTGTGTTACCATCCATGGCTTTAGTACTAGTTTGGCTGGAGACCATTCTGTTTTCTCTGAGAATGATAAAGAATCTGATGAAGACAATGGTGATTTTTTTTTAGTTGAGTCCAGTCACTCTGATTCTTTGAAAGGTGAATTTGAACTCAAGTCCAAACAAATGTTTAGTTTTCCTTAGATGATTGCTAAATTTAGTGATGTTTTTGCTTATGAGCAGTTTGTAACTATCCCAAAGCTATGCAGGGTGTATAATGTTACAGATGACAAGATGCCCAATTCTATGGGTATCCCCCCTCAATTACTAACCTTGGAAGATGTTTATAAAGCTGCCTGGAGGGCACCAGTTTCTATTCCAGTAGTCCCTAAAAAGGCTTGGAGAAAATAAAACGTCTCCTCTGATGTAAGAGGTCTCTCTTCTCATTTGACTGCTAACCCAGCTGCAGTCTCCCCGGCTCCCTGATCAAATAAAAAGTCCTTGGCTTCATCTAGTCCCACACCTCTTGACTGAGAAGCAAAATGGTTAGATCCTCAGGGCAAAATGATGTCTGCTTCTAGTAATCTAGCCTTTAAAATATGGAAATGTATTTTACAGTGTGTGTGCAATTTGGATGATTTTGCTGCATCCCTACCTGCAGAGCAAAAGTCTTATATAAATGAAATTGTTTCTAATTTGATTCAGGTTTTGAAACGGGGTTTGAGAGTTGTGCATGAATGTGCAAGTCCAGTCTTGAGAAATGTTGCTTCTTCTGTTGTTTTAAGGTGGTATACTTGGTTATGTAATCAGAACTGTGATTTAAAAACTAAAATTTTGAATGCACCTTTAAGTTCTGAATTGGTGTTTGAGCCCACTGTTATACAGATTCTGAAACAGTGGGATGATGGAAGCAAATTAGTGCAGGGGGTATCTAGGCTTTTTCATGTATGCAAGTTCTCCCCAAACAAGATGCCTTCCTTAAAGGCACATGACGGACAAAAATCCCAACCAAACAAACAAACGTAAGGAGTGCAAAAGAAAATGGCAGAAATGGCAGGACGATAACTCTTCAAAACCAAACAAGACTGCTTTTTTTTTCAAAAAAAGGATCAACCTCCTGCAAAGAAATGATTATGCTAGGTCACAGAGCACCTCCCCACCTTTAATTTTTACCAACGTTCCCCCAGGTTGGCTGCAAATAGGCTCAGACAAATGGGTTTAAGAATAATCTGGAGAGGATGCACTTGGCCGTGGAGAGAAAATCCTCTCCAGTTCATTGGAGTTCTCCCACACCCACCAGACTAAACAGAGCTGTTTTGTACATTGCTTCTATTACATGGTAGAAGCAGGGGTCATAGAACCAGTGCCTGAGATACACAGAGGCAAAGGATTTTACTCCAGAAGCTTTTTGGTACCAAAATAGGAGCACTGCTGGAAACCCAAAAGTTACAAAATTCAAAATGCTCACCTTACAGTCAGTCCTAGGGTTCCTTCCAGATCAGATGCTTATCTTAATTCCTGTTGCTCCTAATTTCAGGAAAGTTTTGAGATTTGCTTTGACTGGCTTAAGCGATCAGTTTTCTACATTATCCTTTGACTGTCTGCACCACCTTGAGTGTTTACAAAAGTGTCTGGCCTCAGTGGTTGCCTATTTCAGAGTGCTAGGTATCCACGTTTTTTCCTTATTTAGATAACTTGCTGGTTTGCGCAGATTCTATGTCCGGGGGCTTGGAGTTATTGGGCAAAGTCACATCCCTCTTTTTCCACCTGAGCTTCAAATTGAACTTTCATAAGTCTTTCCTTAACCCCTTTCAACAAATTGTTTTCCTGAGATGTTGGATAGACACAGTAAAAAAGATGGCCTTCCTACCAGAAGACAAAGTTCTGACTCATTGTGGCATTTTCTTGGATTTCGCTCTTCTAGACATGGCCTCAGCAAGATAGTTTTCAAAATTCTAGGCCTTGTGGCATCAGTGATTCTCGTGATGCCATTAACTTGACTAAACATGAGAAAAATTCAGTGGAATTGCTAGATCTAGCAACTTCTTCCCTTGGATTTCAGGTACTGGTATTGGGAGTTGTGAAACAGGGAGTGCAGTGGTGGAGGAATCAACTGTCTCTGAATCTAGAACTCCCTTTTTCTTCAGACCCAGTCCATTTAATGTAGATGGAGTTCCAAGTGCAAGGCTTGTGGGGTCCTCTGGACATAACAAAGTACATAAATGCAAAAGTGGTGTTGCAGAGATTTGTGCCTTAAAAGCTCTTCAGTATGTATGGACTCGGTGTTCTCTTCTAGTGGTCAAAGATAACACTATGCTGATGTGATACGTGAATAAGCAAGGGGGTAGAAGGTCATATGATGGCCTGGGATGTAGCTCTACAGCATTCCTTGACTCTTCAGGCCTCATGCATTCCATCAGAGCAAAATACAGTGGCAGACGGACTAATCAGATCCTGGACAGACCCTCACGAGATGAAGATTCATGTAGAGGTCTTTCAGAACTTGACTGATATGTGGGGAACATCTCAAGTAGATCCGTTTGCCTCCTTTCAAAACGGCTATAAAAAAAACTTCTGTTTAAGACCTCCTATCAGTTGTGCTTGGAAGACTTACTGTCTACCCTTCAAATGGCTGGGAATGTTGCTGTATGCATTTTCACCATTTTCAGTGATTCCCAACATATTTTCATCTCTCTGGTTTTGAAATATTTGTTTGAGCTAATTGGAGATGGTTTATCATACATTTCAATCAAAATGCATCTTGCAGCCATCACAGCTTGTCTGCCCAAGGATCCCCTCTTTTGTCTTGTTTTGTGATCTAAACGTTTATGAAATAAGTGTTATACTTGAGACCCCCCCCCCCCCCCATCAAAAGCAAATTCTTCATCCCTGTAATCTCACTTTTGTTCTTGAAAAATTGACCATACTTCTTTTGAATCTGCCTGGTTTTCTTGTTTCTCTGACATCTGCAAGGCAAGACTCTGAGCTACAAGTTCTCATAGTAGGCCAACCCCATCTGATTTTTCACAAAGACATGGTTATGCTGTGCACTAATCCATCATTCCTGCCTAAAGTTGTTCTGAATTTACCTTTCATCAAGCTGTCAATTTCCCATTATACTATGCTGATCCAAAAAACAAGGGCAAAAAGGTTCTATGTACCTTTGATGTGCGCAGCTAGGTCAGGCACTACCTTGACAGGATTAAAGCCCTTTAGGAATGCTGAACAGCTGTTAGGCTGACCTCTCTTCGCCCCTGTAAAGGAGACCAATCTGTAAGCAAGCTGTCGCACAATAGTTGTCTTCTGCTGTTTTCTGTTACTCCCACCATGGTAAATTTCTTCCATACAAGGTTAAGGCTCATTCGACTAGGGCCTTGTCCTCCTTGTTGGCATATTGGAAGGGGGTGGACTCTGGAAGCATTCTAGAGACAACTTGGTCCTATGTGCATACCTTCACAAAGCACTACAAAACTAGATTATCTTCAAGGTCCAGGGAACACTTTGCTAGGACCATTTTCTAGGGACTTAAATATCCTTTTCTTTCCAACACCCCAGCAGGGTAAGCTTTGTGATTCTACCCAAAATGCTACTGATGCAGTGAGAATGATTAACATAATACAGTTGCATAAATCCTACCAACTTACCAACCTGTAACAGTAGATGTTTGAATGCCTCACGACCTTGGTGGCACCACCCACCTACCATCTTTCAGATTTTGCATAGTTGAAATGGGCTTCAACCTCTCTGATTTGGTTGTTGGGAGTTGATTTTTATATGGTTGTTGTTGTCTTTCGGCTTTTCCCGGTTAGGGGTCACCACAGCGGAACTCCGGTCCACTAATGATTGGCAGTAGATTTTCATGAATGCTGAGGTGCCAGCTCGACGTTCAACCTTCAGCAAAGGCACGCCCATTTACGCATGTCTTTCGAATGCCCACCCAACCACAGGGAGGACATGCAGACTCCACACAGAAGGCACTCCCTGCACTCCATCAGAGAATCAAACAGGAGAACCTCTTGCTGTGAGGCAACAATGCTACCGCTGCACCACCGTGGCTGTTATTTATTTATTCTTGCTAGATGATTCTGGCGTCAAGTACTTTCCTCTCCTCCTTTGTAAAAGCAAAAAAGCTTGATCTCTTGTTCAGTTTTTGTCACAGCTGAAGGCTTCTTCTCAGGATATGTTCTTTTTTTTGTTTTTAAAAATGTATTTATTTTACGTTTGTTAACCAGGAAAGTCCGACTGGCTACAGGTCCATTTTCAGTGGAGGCCCGGGGAGAAAAGCTCCAAACATGCACAACAAGTATAAATACAGTGAAATTATTACAGTGAATTATCATAAAATCGACATTTGTTTAACAGTATATACACACAAGTTCACGATTTTCTCAAATACACACAGGAAATATTTGGAAATTATTAGCTGAGTAGGAAATAGTTAGAGATTACATCTGATGTGGGAGAAACACATGCAGTTTGTAGCAGTTAACATATATAGTTGAGACAAGATATCATCCTTACCTTAATTCTTCCCAGTAGGTGAGAGCATTCATAATGCTAACAGTTAGAGGAGCAGAGTTTCATTCTTGTAATAAGGTTATCATTTCTAGTTGATGTTTGAATGGGGGTTAGTCAGGGTTTGTACAGGGACAAAGCCAGTGCATTTTAGGTGTTTCTTAAGGGATATCTTAAATTGGGATAAGGAGGGAACTGTAGTAAGTTCCATATATTACCGGCAGAGTTGGAGAATAGTGATTTATCAGCTGAATTGTTGGCTTTTAACAGTTTGTACTAGCATTCTGTTGGAAGAGCAGAGGGCTTTAAGGTTACTGTAGGGGGTGATAATATTTTTCAGTATGGGTGTATTGTCTGGTTGGTAAAGAATTTTGTGAGTGACTGTAAGTTGGTTATACTGAAGTTGATAGGGTAGTTCTAGCCAGTATAACGATTTAAGGTTTTGACTGTAATGGGTTCTATAAACTGATCCTGTGTCAAATCTGGCAATATTATTGTAGCAGTTAGTAAATTTATTGAGGTCTGATTTGCTTAGGTTGATGAAAATGAGTGAGGCATAAAGAACGGTTGATAGCAAATGTGTGCGGGAAATAACAGTCCTAGCAGATGGGGTTAGGAATTGTTTAATCTTGTATAAAGAGCCTAGTTTCTTATTAACTGTTTTAATAGTTTTGTCTATGTGAGCATCAAACTTAAGGTTGTTGTCAAGGATTACTCCCAGTACTTCAGTACAAGGTTCTGGGGAAATTATGGTGCCATTGTTAGATGTTATGGTGAGAGGTGGTAAGGGGACCTTGCAGGTGTGGGAGAAGAGTAACAATTTGGTTTTATTTGGGTTTAATAGTAGACCGCATCCAGTGAGCTAGTTCTTTGCTTTGTTGAAAGTGGTTTGGGATAAAGATTGCAAGTCTGTGGGGGAGGTGGCAGAGCAGATTAGGGTGGAGTCATCTGCATACTGAATACATATTGCATCTGGGATGACTTTGTGCAGGTCCTTAATGAAGATGGAGAATAGGGGGGGGGGCTAATATAGATCCCTGGGGGACTCCAAGGGTGATTGGTAAAAGGGAAGATAGTTTGGTTATCTTTCCATAGTACAGCTTGTCTGCCACTTAGATAACCTAGCAATCAGATGGTTTCATTCTTATCTATGGAGAGTGATTTTTAGTGTCTCTAAGAGTAACTGGTGGTTTACCATATCAAATGCCTTGGATAGGTCTAGAAAGAGGGCTGAAGAGAGCTTGTTGTCGTTACGGTTTTGATTTATTGTGTAAGAGAAGGAGAAAAGGGCTGAGGTTGTACTATGGCAAGGTCTAAATGTGTGCTGGGAGGGGGCTAGGAGAGTATTCTGATTGAGATAGGCTAGAAATTGCTTATGGATACATTTTTCCATTGTTTTAGCTAAGGGAGACAGGATGGCTATAGGCCTGTAATTTGAGAATTCAGTGGAATTTCCCCCTTTATGAAGAGGAATGATGTGGGAGATTTTCCAGATGGAGGGGATATAAGCTTCGAGAATAGTTCTATTTAAGATTGAAAGCCAGAAACATCTTTGTTAAATTATCATGTATGACATAGGCAATCTTATATTTATATAAATGGAAATAAACAATTGCAACACAATTTACATTGCAAACATTATACATTACAAACCATGCCGACACAACTGTAGCTGCAAACATTATACATCACTTATTATCTGTCCAGTCATTGTCAGTCAACCATTGCATGGCTCGTTCAATTCCTTCCTTTTTTTTATATAACGTTCCTCCTCTGTATATATTGATCCCACACTTCCCATTTCTTTCTATGTAATTTGTTCCTGCCCATTTCTAAAGATCCCAATTCCAGTTGTTTTATCTCTGTTACTATCTGTGCTACTTGTAGTAAAGTTGGTTTAGACTTAGATTTCCATTTTCTAGTAATTACTTTTTTCGGAGCCATCCTAATTAGACTCAGCAAGGCCTTACTATGTCTAGACAATTCCAATTCTGTATCATATCTCAAAAAAAGTTATTTCCTTAGTTACAGCAATTTGCTCACCCAGCATCTCCAACAGAGCAGTCTGCAGGGGAATCTTTAAAGTCTGCCAACACTCCCAAAAAATATGTTTCCAGTTGCATCTTCCCCATCGCACCTCCAGCATTTGCTGTCTACCTGAGAAAAAATTCTTTGGAGTCTACTTGAGGTACAAAAATACCTATATAAACACTTCCAAGCAAAGATCCTAAATCTTCTAGACTTTGTTGCATATTTGGGAGAAATACATATATTCCCCCATTGTCTTTGTGAATTGCCTATCCAATTTCACTTCTCAGTCCTTTCTAATCCCCTCTTATTGATTCTTGTAGTTATTATGCAATGTTGTGTATGCTGTACTAATTTCTGTTCTGGATTCTACTAAAAACTCTACCACTGCTGGTCTTTCATTTAGGACCCCCCCCCATTCCGTTCTCTCTGCCTATGCTCTGATATCGGTCTTGGACAGGGAAGGCAGTCTCTAAGCTGCAGTCCAAATAAGTTCTTCGCGTCTTCCCATTCTGTTACCTTTTTCTTGTCTAGTTATTTTCTTCCAGTACCTTTGTTTCCTTTGCTTGTTTTCTCCAATAAATTCCAGCCCCCTCTTGCATGTTGTCTGTATCCCTAACTGCAGTCATCCCTATCGGCAAAATGTCCCTTCTCCATTCCTGTGTTGGCTTACTTCTTTGAATACTTTCTGCTACTTCATGACTACAATATTATGTATGATTTTTGTTATTCTCTTTAAAGGTCTACATTCAAAATCAGAGTCTTTTCTTGTTTCTTGAGCTTTCCCCCTGATTCATCATTATCTGTTTTCACTTTGAATTATAGATGTTGTGTTGTCCTATCTCGCCTTCATTCTTACTGGTTGGGTTCGAAACCGATTCTCTGTTCCAACTCGGCTGCATACTAAAGCTTGAGGACTTCCACTGGCTCGTGGCTGTATCTATATCCCATCATGCTCTAGTGAAGCTCCCCTGATCTTGTTTGCTGCTAAACAGATCGGAGGTTTCCATTTTGGCTCTGGCTAAGTGAACAACTTTTTTACTTTTATTAACATAATTTTTCCTTTTCTACTTTAAATTAGTGTTATTCTTGTTGTGTTTGTTTTTCTTCTTACATAACAAATTTGCTGCTTGTTATTGCTTTAGGTCGTCGTTCTCCGTTAAGGCCTTGTTTTCTCTTATCCCGGTTAAATTTCCTACTGTTGTTAAAGAAAAGTGTCAGCCCGTTTAAGTTAGTTGTCACTGGCCATTTTAGTTAGAGGACATCTTGTTCTTGTTTTATTATTAGTAGTTGTTTTTCTTCACTGTTTAAAGGAAAGGAGTGTTAGCCCATTTAAGTTAGGGGGCTTCTGCTGCCTGTTTTAGTTAGAGGGTTTCCAAACCTTGTCTTTCACTTCCTGTTTTGCTAGTTTTAAAAAAAAAAAAAAAGATTGTCTTTATATATAATAATTCCGTGGTAGTTTAGTGTGTCAAATTGTTCTTTAGTAGTTTAGGGTGTTAAATTGTAGTTGTTGCAGGTTATTTGTCTGCTCTTGCGTGTGTGTGCATCGAGTTTGAAACCTGTTCAAGGAGCATAAAGAATCCTAAGCTTTCGGGCTTCAAAAAGTGTACCAAATGCAGCCAGCAGATGTCTGTTACTGATTCCCATACAATGTGTGTCTACTGCTTGGGAACAGTACATCTTCAGTAGACATGCTCAATAATGTCACTCTTTCTTTTTTAGCTCTAGAGTGCCGTTAGATTGTACTGCTTGGGAGCAGTACATCTTCAGGAGACCTGCTCATTATGTCACTCTTTTTTAGCTCTAGAGTGCTGTTGAAGCGTAAAAATAAGTTGATTGTGAGATGTCTTTTGAAATCCCCATTCCAAGAAGCTATAGAAGAAGGTCCGGGCACTTCAGCATCAGTCAAATTTTCTTCATCAAGAGCAGAAAAATCGACAAAAAAGATTTTCTTCCTGTTCAGGACAATCGGAGCCATCGAAAAAATTAAGCAGAATTGCATCTCCAACTTCAGCTACTTCGAAACTGACAAAATCTACTTCATTGGCTCCAGCTTTTATGATGCCGATGGAGTTTGAACTCAGAAGCTGGTCCCCAGTACTGGAGCCGGTTACTCCTGTTTTGAGATCTTACAATCAGTGAGGTCTCCTACCCTCTCCTCTTAAGTCCTCAAGGTGTCTTAAGGATGATGATGTGGTTCGGGTGGTACGTAGGCTTCTGAAGACACTGGCACTGGCTAAACGTCTCTTGGCTCCAACCCACAGGGATTTGGAGCCAGCCAAGACCATCCCACTAACATCGATTCCTTCTCCGAGCTGACCCGGGACCTCTGACCTGGAATGCTTGGAACCAACTGTTGTGGCACCATTGGTGCCGAGAACCATCCTGGTATCTTTGGAACTGACATCTGCTCTGACATCCTCGGTTCCGTCCGAGGCATCTAAGAGCCGTCACTCTCTGGTTGGGTCCGGGGAGGGTAGTCAGATTGGACAGTTGTCAGAACCGATCCTGCCTCACGGGGCTTCGGCACAGATGAGCTCCGCTCCTGTATCTGCTTTGGAGCCCACCCCCTTGGTTCCAGGGATTTCTTCTGGTTTTTCTGAGCCACAGGTACCTTCGGATCGGGGGGGGGGGCTTTCTGAGCTGATGAGGAGGGTGCTGTCTCCTCAGACAGCTCCATTCAGGGGTTCCAACATTCCTCACCTAAGGAGCCAGCGTCTGTCTCTGTACCACACCATCCAGAGATCAGCGGAGACCCTAGGCCTCAGGGGAACCCCCATCGGATGAACCCCTGTCTTCCGAAACCTCTCCAGAATACCCTTTTGAAGAGGTCCCTCATAAGAGACTTTGCAAGAGGAAGCATTTGGACTCCCCAGATGAGTCAGTCAACTTGGACACAGACCCCGATGAGGTCGGAAGGGTCCCCACGGTTGCCCTCTGAGGATGTCTCTTTCACAGACATCTTAGAAATTCTGAAGCAGAGAGGCGGCTAGAAATCCATCACCCCTTCTGATGAGGAGTCTGTTTACCTGAAGGCCTTTGGGTCTCACCCTTCAGCCACTTGGTGTCTCCACCTTTCGACAAACTTATGGAACTAATTAGTCAAAAGGTGTGGGAGTCTCCAGATGCATTGGAGCCTGTCCCTAGGAGGCCAAATAAGTTCAATACAGCCCCTTCAGATAAAGCCTTCCTGACCAAGGGTGTCTCTGTAGATGCTATGGTGGTGGCAGCAGCCACCAAAAAGGAACTTTCTGAAACACCCTCATCTGTCCCTCCACCGAACAAGGAGTCTCGTATGATGGACAGATATGAGAAGTGCACTTTTGCTTCAGCAACCTTTGCTCTCTGATCGCTGAACTGTCTGACACATTTTACATGGCTACAAAGAGATCTCCTAAAGGAGCTAGGAGGTGCTCTCCAAGGTACAGTAGCTGCAGGGGTAGCAGACAAGGTTTCCTCTCAGCTCTCTACCTTAAATTCTGTGGTCAGCTCCTCCATGAAGCTCATTTCGTATGCAGCAGATGAGTCGAACAGAGCAGTGAGTTCAAGAATTTCCCTAAGGAGACATTCCTGGATGCGCTTATGCGACTTTGTGGAACCTTTTAAATCTTCTTTTGCTAATGCTCCATTTGATGGCTCGTCTTTGTTACGGTCAAAAGTTAAGGAGATGCTAGCCAGGTGTGAACAAGAAGGAAAGACTCTCTCTGCTGTAGGAGTCCATGTTTCCGTACCTTCTAGGCCTTATCCAAAAGGCTAGAAAAGGGGGGGGGGATGTGGTTCCGTAAATCCCGGAGAGTTTTTCAGGACACACGTGGTGACTCTTCCCCTAGGGGCAGAGGGGGAAGTACAAATGGAAGATGCCATCCACGCAGCAGAGGGGATCTGCAAAACCAGGGCGACAGTGATTCTTTCTGTGGTCGGCCCGTTCAGCGCTCCTGAAGGGAGGCCCGTCTGTCCAACTCTGGAGGCAGTCGGGGGTCACTTATATTTGTACCTAAAAGCCTGGCTGGAAATAACAAAAGACAAGTGGGTACAAGTTATCTTGTCCAGAGGAACAAGTTATCTTGTCCAGAGGATATGCCATACCATTTTCTCTTCCCGTCCCAAACATAAAGAAAATCCCAAACATTCCACCCAGTCAGAGGGAACAAGCAACTATAGAAATTCAGAAGTTGCTAGACAAGAGTCATCCAAAGAGTCCCCACAGACCAAATAGGATTCGGAACTTACTCTAGATACTTTTTAGTGCCAAAAAGAACAGGGGACTGGAGACCAATTTTGGATCTCAGCAGATTAAATGAATCGGTAAAAAAGACCATGTTCTGGATGGTAACACTGCAGTCGATTCTTCCATTTTTGGGAAAAAACAACTGGATGGTGCTCTATAGACCTACAGGATGCATACTACCACATAAAGATGGACAGGCCATCCAGGAGTCATCTGCGCTTCTGGCAGGGAGCCAGTTATTACCAGTTTCGAGCTCTGCCCTTTGGTCTCACTAGAGCCCCCAGAGTGTTCACCAACTGCATGGCAGTAGTCACAGCTCACCTGAGACATCTAGGATTCTGAGTGTTTCCGTATCTAGACAACTGGCTCCTAACTGCCACCACCAAGCATCTACTACTGGAATCAAGAAACACCACTCTGCTCTCACCTGGGAATCACAATAAATTATGAAAAATCTGCCTAGTTGCCATTGCAATGTATCATGTTTATAGGAGCAGATCTAGATGCAATAAACATGAAGGCAAAACTTTCTACAGAAATGGTCCTAGTTCTGAGACAGCAAGTCTCCAGCCTTCTGTCCAAAACAAAAGCACAGGCAAAGATGGTCTTGAAAGTCTTGGGCACCATGGCGTCTGCAATGAGTTTAGTTCCACTGGGAAGCATGCACGTGAGAATTCTGCAGTGGCTTCTATTCACCCAGTGGTCATTACAAGAACTACCCATATCTCACCAAATTCTGTTAACAGAGTCCTGCAAGAA
The DNA here is from genome assembly GCF_019279795.1 of Protopterus annectens. NCBI lineage: Eukaryota > Metazoa > Chordata > Ceratodontiformes > Protopteridae > Protopterus > Protopterus annectens. The sequence goes on along the minus strand of NC_056725.1, from coordinate 594,559,962 downwards.
GGACCTTCGCTGGTGGCTTCACTCCATTCACAAAACATCTGGTCAGCCATTTCTTCCCTCTCAGCCAGTGGCCGCAGTGACCACATATGCCTCCCAGATAGGGTGGGTGGGCATTATCTGGGCAGGACAGTTCAAGGCACTTGGTAGGATCACTAGGCCCACTTGCACATCAATATCCTAAAGATGAGGTTGGTGCTTTTGATGATGTAGGCACTCCAGGACGCTCTTCCGCTGGGAACAATTGTAATTCAGACAACATGTCAATTGTCTGGTACATGAACAAACCAGGAAGGACCAGGTCTTACCCCCTTTGTAGAGAGGCCCTCAGATTATTGCAATGGGCGATCTCCTCCCAACGCTTTCTAATAGCAATCCAGATCCCGGGGACGTTCAACGTGATAGCAGACAAACTCAGCAGCGCGATTCTCATGCCCCACGAGTTGTCCCTAAAACAAGAAGTAGCGGAGAGGATCTTCAGGAAATGGGATCAGCCTTGTTGCGACCTTTTTGCCACTTCCATGAATGCCAAATGCAGCAGCTATTTTGCCCTAATCCCTCCTCCGGGGGAGTCCCCAAGGGATGCACTTGTACACAATTGGCCCCCGGGACTTCTTTATGCCTTTCCTCCCTTTCCACTAATACCCAAGGTTCTCCAGAAAGCCAACTAGTTGGGAAGCAGGTTAATTCTCATTGCTCCATTTTGGCCTCGTCAGATTTGGTTCCCCTTCCTTTGGCCTCATCTTCAAAAGGAGCTGTGGGTTCTGGACCCAATTCCAGACCTTCTGACTCATACGTCTGGAACACTCCACCCGTGCCTTCCAACCCTAAAATTGACAGTTTGGTCGGTCTGATTCCAAATATAGCCAGGCTTCCTAACCTCCCTCATTCGGTCAAGAATATCTTGATCTCTTCTCATAAAGCTTCAACAAGAAAGTTATATATCGGTAAATGGAAGAGGTTTTCTTCCAGGGCTCTGACAAGATACATTGATCCCTTCTTTGTTCCTATAAGTTTTATCCTTGAATTTCTGGCAAAACCATTGAATGAAGGCGCAGCTACAGCTACCATTTGTGTACAGTTAGCAGCAATGTCTAATTTCCATATAAGTGATTTCGCCCCTAATTTGATGTCCCACAAAATATGCAAAGCCTTCCTGAAGGGTACTGACTTGTTAAGACCACCCATAAGAACACCCCTACCACCATGGGACCTAAAGTTTGTTCTATCCTGCTTGATCCTACGCCCCTTTTGAACCTGCGCCCTCATGTGATCTAACATTTTTAATGTGGAAGACAAGTTTGTTGATTGCCATCATTTCTACCAGAAGTTTCAGAGCTGCAAGCTTTATCCATCAAGCCACCATATATGCTTTTTCATAAAGAAAGAGTATCTCTTCGAACATACCCATCTTTCCTGCCAAAGGTATGTTCAGAATCTAACCTAAATCAGTCCATAAAATTACCAGATTTCTTTCCAAATCATGGCAACAAGGCAGAATATAAACTTTGCCAATTGGATGTTCATAGGCATTTACGCTTCTACTTACATAGAACAAAGGACTTTAGGAAATCTGATCAGTTATTTGTGTCCTTTTCAGAAGCTAAGAAAGGTGCCCCTATATCTAAGGTCACTCTTTCAAAATGGCTGTCTGATTGTATCACTTTTATATACAATAACAAGATTCTTCACTTTTAAAGTCAAAGGCCATTCTACAAGAGCCATGGGAACCTCTTCTGCTTTTAGAGCGAGTCTGCCACTTGATAGCATTTGTGCTGCTGTGACTTAGGCAATGCCTCATAACTTCACTCATTACAAAGTAGATTTGGCCTCCAGGGACAGGGCCTCCTTTGGGTCCACTGTCCTCAAGAATATACTCCCGTGAGCCACCCAAGAAATATGGTGCTAGAGACACTGTCCCAACCAGTAAGAATGAAGGCGAGATAGGACAACGTAACATAAAGAAGTTATGTACTCACCATAACGTTTCATGTTTGTTGTCCATCTCACCATCATTCTTACATCCCACCCTCCTTCCCCTTACCTATGGCTCCTGGAGGACAATAGAGGACAAAGAGGTTCTTTCTCTGGCAGGTGTGTCCCTGGCCTTCGTTATTGTCTTCATAGTAGGTATTGATGTTTCCCTGGGTTCCTAATGTTATCAGCAAACAACATCTGGGGAGCTTCACTAGAGCATGATGGGATAGGGATACAGCCATCCAGTGGAAGTTCTCGTTTCGAACCCAACCAGTAAGAATGAAGGTGAGATGGACAACAAACATGGAACGTTATGGTGAGCATATAACTTCTTTTTTCAGCTTGTGCTCGCTCGCGCTCTCTCTCTCTCTCTATATATATATATATATATATATATATATATAATATACGAGCGTTAACTGTGTTGCTCTGAAATATCTCTTCATATCGAGTAATCCCAACTGCCCTATTCTGTTGGAAGAATAAGGTTATCCCACTTGACTCTTGCCGTCTTCCCCTTCCAGATAAAATCCTTCAGCTCTTTATTAATTGCTATTCACAACTTCTCTCTGGTTGATTATAAATATGCCTGACCTGTGTATAAGACTAAAAACATTTTAACTGCTTGTATCTTGCTATCACTATCCATATAACAAAGCTTCTGTTTTCTCAGTTTTTGTATTATCTTTTGTTTAGTCTCTTCCCACATATCATTAGCGGCTACATTGGAATCATTTTTAATCCATACTCCTAAGTACTTCATTTTATCATATCCCCATAAGTATGGATATTGCTGAACCAATTCGTAGGTTGGTACATAATTTACCACTATTGGCTTTCTTTTAGCTTCATTAATTTTGTATCCCAAAAAGATATGAAACTGTCTCAATATGTTCCCCAGCACAGTAATGTCCCTTTCTGATTTTGTCTGGTATAAAATAACGTCATCTGCAAATAGAGCCAGATTTCTTGACTACCATACCAATTACATTCTTGAATTTCTGAGTCCCTTATTATCTTTGAAAGTGGTTCTAAATATAATACAGATAACAAAGGGAAGACAGGATATCCCTGCCTGGTTCCTCTGTTCAAGCAGAGATTGTCAGAGAAGACCCCACCCACTTTAATTTTCACCTCTGATCCCTCACATATCCACCTAATCAACCTTATAATTGTATCAGGGAATGCAAATGCTTCCATTGTTCTGTTCATAAAGTCCCAGCTTACTCTGTCAAATGCTTTCTCTGCATCAAGACCCACCAACAACAATGATATTTTACTACATTCTGGTTTCCTCTGGATCATCAGTGTTCTATTAATGTTGTTAAATGGTGCCTCCCCTCAACAAAACTACATTGATCCGTATCTGTCAGTTTTGGCATCACTTTTGCCATTCTTTTGGCCATTATAGACATAAACACTTTATAATCGTAGTTTAATAGTGAAATGGGCCTGTATGAAGCTGGATATGATGGATCTTTAACCTCTTTAGGTATTACAGCTACTACTGCTTTCTTCCAGAATGTTGGTACTTCTCGTAAAATACTGTTTAACTAAACCTTCCAGATCTTTATCAGTTTTTTTCCCTTTCTAGCTTCCAAACTTCCACAGGAATACCATCTATTCGTGGGGACTTTCCTGTATATTGATTAAACATCACCATTTTTACCTCCTCTTCTCCTATCTAGCATTAGTAATCGAGACTCCTCTAACTCTAACCTTGACATATTTAATTCTTCCATAAACATTTACATTTGTACCTTTTCTTGATTTCCATATTTCTCTGCTTTGTACAGACTTTTGTAGAATTTTGGAAATATTTCTAACACTTCTACAGGATCCTCCGTTATCTTCCGTGTTAAGTGTTATAGTCTTAAATAAACAACATTAAGAATTTACCTTGTATGCCTTCAGTCAGGAACAACACTTCAGGATGTTCATACAGAAATTTTATTCTTACAGCGCTGGGAGACCATCTTTATAGCTGATGTTAAACCAGTCTCTCTGAAGAGAGACAACCTACATTTTTTGTACATTTTTCTTATCAAATCTGGTCATGCACTTTCATTATGTTACAATGACTTTAACTAATAGAAAACTTTGCAAATGTCCTCATCCCTTGTGATTTTCGCCTCATACTTTACGTGAACACCTTTCTATACATGATCCACCTGCTTCCAAGGGGTCTTGTTTCTGACCTTGGATGTTTCAAACCTTCCCTAGCAACAACGCACGTCTGGCCTGGAGGAGTCAGGCTAACGAATTCCTTTCATTGTAGTAACTAACATGCATCGACTTCATGCAACACGTACTTTTTCCTTTTTACATTTTAAAAGAATGCAGTTAGGACACAGCAGTACTCAAGCTTATGAAGTTGTATTTTTTCCCAGCCTTGTATAAAGATTATATTTACTTTTTAACATTTGTATTATAGCAACGTTAATAAACTGAAATTAATAATACATTTTAATAACTAATCTTGTCCCATAATAGTTTCCTCCCTCTGACACTATCAGTGTCATACCATACATGTAATTGTACATTTTTTTTCTTAACTTGATTAAGTATGCCTCTGCATCATAGTATTCATCATTATTTTCTGTCAAAATAAAACTGTCATTGATTGGTGTATGCAGTGGCATTTCATGTGCAGGTGAGGTTAAACATCTTTTAACCACAGCCTGTGGAATAGAAAACACAAAATGATCACAAATATAATAAAAAGTACAATGACAATACCCTGGATTATGATAGTTCCCAGGTTACCAAAAATATTGCCCAACCATCCAAAAAGTGTCCATTGTTTTGATGTGCTGTTCAAATCTTTGGCCCTTTGTTCCATGTAATTTCCAGTTTTTCCTGTTCATCATGATAGTCACTAATATATGAGCAGCAACGACTCCCTATGAGGGCACATGACCCCCCTTTTGCAGCAAGCATTATATCAAGTGCCATTCGATTTTGCAACACCACAATTCGCATTTCAGTAATTTCACGATTTGCCATCCTGATGTGATGTAAAGTTTCTTTGGCCACCTCTTGTAGAATTTGGGCAAGCGTCGTGATTTCAAGCATCGTCCTTTGCACTCTATACCCAGGATTAAAAATTGAAAATACTTGCACTGCCCAGTGGATTGCTCGCTTATTTCTCAGTCTACCTGCTGATGGGTGTTCAAAATGTTGAATAGCAGGAGTAATATAGCCTGCAAAGCAACATCCAGACCAGTTTGTAGGTAACCAGAGGTAGGCACGATCACCACAGATGTAGGTAGTCACTTTTATGCCCATGCCATGCCCCCAGTCATAGCTTTTTAAGTGCAAAGAGTTTAACACACTTTCATGCCTGGTGTCATTGCATTTGCTGTTTCCTACTGGTACAGTCCCATTTCTGGCATAACATGCGTCTCTATGATGTGTGGTTGCAAGTTGAAGAGACGCAACCTTTAAAAATTCAGTTACATTATGCCAGGTTAAGCTAATGTCATTAAGGTCCTTTTCAAATGACACCTGTGATGCAGTGATGGGAATCATAGGAATCCCTGCCTTAGAATGATTAGGTATATGCGAACATATCCAGCAGTTTGTTTTGTTTAGATTTTTGGCATACTGACGCAGGACCAGCAAGAAACTGTTTTATCTCGAACAGTTTATAGAAGGGAACAGCAGCAGAAACAAAGCAGGTGAAGTTGACCTTCTCACTGAGCAGATGATTTATCTGTCACACCTCGATCTCCCCCTGTTGGCTGCGATGATTCGTCTGAGGTCCCCACACGGCAGGTCTTCTTGCAGTGAGATGAATGGATCCACGTTGGTAGTCCTGCACGGCAAACTGCAGTCTAAGTGGTTAACAGGACCTAAGAAGGCCCCTTCCACCCTCGGGCTCAGGCAGTTTTTCCTCTGGAAAATGTTCACGTACACCCAGTCCCACAGTTGTAGTTGATGACAGGGCTGATCAGGAGGCTTTGGTAACACTGCTCTTACTGTTCGATGATATTTCTGCAAAATTTTGAGGAGTCTCTTACAATAAGAAATCATAGCATCATCTGACAAAGTTAAATCGGCATTTCCCACTGGAGGGATAGCTGGAAGGGCCATGGGTCTTCCCATTAATATTTCATACAGACTCGACTTCCTATTGGCATTCAATGAGGCCCTCATACTCATTAATGCTAAGGGAAGGGCTTTGGTCCACTTTAAGTGGGTTCCAGCACAAAAGATTGAAATTTTATTTGTAAGGGTCCTATTTACCCTTTCCACTAATCCAGATGACTGGGGATAGTTGGGACAGTGAAGACTCAACTTAGTATTAAAAATTTTACATAGTTCTTTACACCGTGCGTTATTAAACTGTGTCCCCTGATCACTGTTAACAATGCTGGGTATACCAAATCTCGGTATAAATTCAGATAACATTTATTTTAATAACTATGAGTGCATCAGCTGTGCGACAAGGGTAAGCTTCCACCCATGTTGAGAACATACACACTACCACTAAAATAAATTGTAAATTTCTATTCTTAGGCATCTGGATGAAGTCTAGCTGTATATTAACAAAAGGTCCCCAGGGTGGAGGTAAACATGCAGATTTGCTGATGGCATGTTTGCTTATGTTATACTCCAAACATATAGTACAGTTTTGTACATACTGAAGTATCAAAGAGGATACATGAGGGGTATACCAACTTCAGTTAATTTGATTAAATATAGCTGTCTTACCTGTATGGGCTGGTAGATGATATGCCCTTACTAGGTAAGGTAGCAAAGAGGCAGGCGCACCAGTTGGCCATCCTGATGTCGCCATATGCCGTCACAGGATTTGCTATATCCATTCCTGAGCCACCTGTGATGCTTCAGCTTGAAAGGCTGACAACATTTCAAAATCAAACACATCATTACTGTTGCAGTTTGTTATTGTTAACATATACAGATTTTTGCAACAGTTTACTACTGCATGTTTATCAGCTTGGTCAGCTAAGTTATTTCCTTTTGTTACAACATCTATGCCTTTTTTGATGTGCACAATATTTGATTACAGACAGCCTCTTAGGTTGAAAAAGTGCATCTAACAACAATTTTATGTACCCTAAATTTTTAATTTGATTTCCTGAAGAGGTCAAAAACCCTGTCTCTTTCCAAAGATGCCCAAAATCATGTACCACCCTGAAAGGATAACGGCTGTCTAAAAATATTGGCCACCTTGTCTTTGGCTAACTCACAGGCTTTTTGCAAAGCCACTAGCTCAGCTATTTGAGCAGAATGAACACCTTCTAATCTTTGTTGCAACAGTATTGTTTCTTTGGTGCAGACGGCTATTCCCAGGAGTAGCTTCCCTGTTTGATCTCTTCCACAGGAGCCGTCCATGAACAAATTCAAGTCAGCATTAGGTATAGGAGTGTTCTTTAAGTCCTCCCTAGGAGAAGGCAAATAGTTACACACACACAATCATGCTCTTTACCATCCTCAGCAGTAGGCAACAGCGATGCAGCATTTAGAACAGGGCAGCAGATCAGAGAAATAGATGGATCAGAAAGAATTGTAAGTTCATATCTAGTTAGACGTGCAGTCGAGAGTGGTTGAGTTTTCATTTTAAGCAAAAGAGATAATACAGAATGAGGGACAGCTACTGTGAGATCATGCCCAAGCAGCAAAGATTGTGCCAGATTAACTAGAATGGCAGCAGCGGCAACTGCCCTTAAACAGGGTAGAAAACTTTTTGCAACAGAATCAAGTGCTGTGCTGTAATAAGCTAATGGACGATAGCTGTCCCCATGTTTCTGTGCAAGTACTCCTTGAGAAAATCCATTTCTTTAATAAACCTTTTATTTTATTTTGTCATGATAGTGTGGTAACCTTAAAGCTGGGGCAGTAGCTAAAGCTTGCTTCAAATTCTGAAATTAATTTTCCTCTTCACTGTTCCAAAGGAGAGGCTTTGGTGTATCTTGCTTTAAAAGATTTGTCAAAGGTTTGGCAATTTCTGTATAGTTGGGGAGCCACTGCCTGCAATATGCTGTCATACCTAGGAAAGACCTAAGCTGTCTCTGAGTAGTTGGGCGTGGGGTCTTTGATATTGCATCAATACGAGATTGTAACACTTACCTGCTACCCTGAGATATTAAATGACCATGATAATGTACCTGAGATGACCACAATTGTAGTTTTTCTCCAGACACTTTTGTGTCCATTCTCTGCAAGGTTAGTCAGAAGATGCAGTGTATCCTGTTGACATTGCTGAAGGAGTTTGATGCCATCAGTAAATCATCTACATGTTGTACTAACACAAACCCACCCGAAAATGTCACATTCTCTATATCTTTTTTCAAAATTTGAGAAAATAATGGAGAATTCAGTACATCCTTGTGGTAACTGTGTCCAGGTATATTGCTGTCCCTAATAAGTAAAAGCAAACAGAAACTGACTGTCAGGGTGAATTGGTATAGAAAAGAATGCTGAACATAAATTTATTACAGAAAAGTAACTAGCTGTAAGTGGTATGCAAGTCAGTATTGTCGCTGGATTTGGAACAACAAGAAAAGTAGGTAGTATTGCATTATTTACAGCCCTTAAGTCTTGTACAAATCTATAAGTGTTCTTTCCCAGCTTTTTTACTGGAAAAATAGGAGTATTACAAGGGTTTTTAGCTAGTATTATTATTCCTTGCTCTATTAGAGACTGATTTACAGTTTTGATTCCCTGCTCTGCTCCCGGCTTTAGTGGAACTCTAGGGAGAGGTTTTGCTGGCTTTAATTTTATTTTTACAAGTTCTGCTGGTTTCAGTATACGTACTCATTTGCATGCTTAGCCCACAAGTTGGCAGGTACCTGCTGTAGTAACTCTCCATCTGCCTGTATGATTCCAGCAGGCTGTTCCTCAGCTTTTGCTAAAACTGCCAATACTTCCCCCTCTGATTCTTTTGGAACATTTAGATACACCCATTCTGGGGTACAGTGAATAGTACAACCCAGCTTGCATAACAAATCTCTTCCTAGCAGATTTACAAGTGTAGTAGTACTCAAAAGAAAAGAATGCTTTTCTTCAATCTGACCTAAAGAAATGGGGATGGGTTCTGAAACATGATAAGTAACCGTAGTATTTGAAACTCCAACTGCCTTTACTTTTTACTCTGATACTGGTATTTGACTATCTGAAGTAATTTTTAACACCTGACATAGGGGCTTCACTGTCCACCAGAAATGGGCTTTTCTTTGAATTCATTTTCATCTTAACATATGGTCCGTTTTGATCTATTGGCAGTAGAGGGTTAAGATTCACTTCTGTATTATTTCCTTGACCTAGTCAGTATGGAGCTTGCTGTTTCCTTCCAATCTGAGGAGGTGGTGGAGGAAAAACTGCATTATTATAATTTGGTTGTCATTCAGTCCAAGTATCTTGGACTCTTTGCATTTGCCTGTGTGGGCATTCCCCTCTCCAATGTCCTGCTTCTCCACAGTTGAAGCAAGATGTGTTAGATGAAGCCAGAGGGGCACTGCCAGCTCGTTGTTGCCAACCAGCTGCACCTTGTTCCCCTCGACCAGCACTTTTGCTAAATCCTCTAGCAATTCCTTTACCCCTTCCCCTGCTTCTGTCTCGACCCCTTGAGTTTTCCAGCTGCCTGATTTGTAAAGTTAACAGTTTATCCTCAGTATCCTTCCTTCATTTTTCCTGATACTCAGTACAGTGATTTGCAGCACTTAATAAAGACTCTAAGTCTTTTCCTTGCCAGACTATGAGCACTTTGATTTTGTTCAGGGGCTTGCAGACCCTGCACAAAGGCTGCTGCAATAGCTGGCTTAGCTTGCTCTTCTGGGTCTGGTATTCCTGAATGTCTAGCAAATACTGTTTTAAGATGACTCATATAGTCTGCAGGTACTTCCCCTTTATTTTGTTTACATGCCTGTATTTTAGACCAGTCAGTCCAAACTTGACACTCATCTTTAATCTTGTTAAACAATGTTGTTCGTTTATCTGTTAATGCATTCCCTGTGAGACTGAAGTCTGTTATCTCGGCCTTTTCCAGTAACTGCTTTCTTATTTCATCTGAAGTAACTACCCTCAGCAGTTGATTTAAATCTGTCAAAGTAGTGAAGTCTGTTATCTCAGCCTTTTCCAGTAACTGCTTTCTTATTTCATCTGAAGTAACTACCCCCAGCAGTTGATTTAAATCTGTCAAAGTAGGATTGTAACATTCTAGTATAGTTTTTAATTTTTCTTTGAATTTTAATGGATCTTCTCTAATATTTGGACATTTTTTAGACATAGTATGCAAATCAGCAGGGGTCCAAGGGTGATGAACAAGGTCCCTATTGTTAGCCCCCAAAATTTCCCTGAGAGGTGCCAATAGATCCCCTCCAGAGGTTGTAATCTATTGTTGTACCATGTTATGTGAACATGTATGGTGAGATACAGGAGTTTCAAATACTAATGCCCCTGTTGGGGAAGTAGAAGTTATCTGAGAAGGATAGGAAGAAGACCCCTGAACAGGGGAACAAGTCTCAGATGTACCTTATCACATGAACTGGGTGTTTAATGGACAGTAGACCGAAAGGTAGGTGTCTGAGAAACAACAGAGTCTTGTACATGAGGTTCCCGTACTGGTGCATATGGAGGTGCAGTAGCTACTGGAGGATTGTCATCCTCTTCAGAACTTTCTGCTTTTTGGCCATCCTCAGTTTTGTTCCAAACCTGCTAAGACAGGATAAAGAGTTCCCTTTTTACTGGTCTGTACTGCCTTTTTAACCTCTTTTACTTGTTGCAGCAATTTCTTAACATCTTGCAACCCTCTTAATGCTGACTGTTTTCCCTGTTAAGTGCTTCACTGTATCAAGAATAAAATGCTGTCATTTGTTCCCCACTTACTTTGCTTTTCTTCCAAAATACCTTTCAATGTCAGCAATTTAGTCTTGTCATAAGTTCCATTTAATGGAAATACCCCACCAGCACAATTCTTAGTAAGCTGAAACCAGTCATGCAAATATTTGCAACTTTCCTTCCCAAATTTAAAATACATAAAATATGCAGATGTTCCCTTTTCAGGGATTTGATCTTGCTTGCTTATTTTTGCTCCCATTTTTCTTATTTTATAAAGTAGTAGTAATAAAAATGTTAGGCTTACCTTACAACTCCTGGATCTTAGCAGTTCCGAAGACAGAAAATAACTGTAGTAATCCATACACCATACAGGGAGGGAAGGGTAGGAAGTCTGTCGACGTGCAGCAACAGAGGAGAGATTTCGCTCAGCCTTTTCCCACAGCACCTCCTTGCATTCGTCCTGGCACAAACTCAAAAGTTACAGCTCCAGCATTGCAGTCGGGATAACAGAGTGGATAGGTACTGTGTCCAGAACTGATCACTCTTTCGGACCCTCTAAGGGTACCTTCACACAATTACATTAAGCCCCAGCGTGCTTTGGGCACATGAATTTATTTTAACAGCGCATACCTCTATGTCCTATCATGCAGTAGGCTCATGAATTTGTTTTACCATTATATAGTCTACATCCCAGTCATGCTATGGGCTCATGAACTTGTATAGTCTACTTCCCAATCATGCAGTGGGCTCAAGAATTTGTTTTAACAGTTTATAGTCTGCGTCCCAGTCATGCGGTGGGCTCGTAAACTTGTTTTAACTTTATCTTTTCTTTCTCTCATACATGCATACATTGACAGAATAAAACATCTCTTGTACTTCTTAGCTTTCAATCCTGAGGGTACCGCCCTCGACACAAGGCGCTTCCTTAAGTTAATTTGTCCTTTACTGTATGTGCACATACATTTACTATACTCATTTGTTGTGGGGTTCTCCCACTATCACTTGAATACATTACAAACAACTCAGTCAAACAAAAACACAGTCATGCACTTATACTACAAACACAGTCATGCACTTGTACAAACGTGGTCATGCACTGACATTTTGGTAAAATTGTCTAAACAAAAAAAAAAAAAAAAAAGAGAAAAAAAACACAAACCAACCCTTTCCCCTTACAAAACAATTTCCCAGCCAAGGCTAGTATGTTTCCACACACTGAATAGCTGCACATCTGAGTCTCTTGACTATTCCTTACAAAGCACTGTGGAATTCACAGAAAATCTGTGATGGGCCCTATTCCAGAACTGCCCTGCAGCAATACCAAAGTTCAGATCCAGAGAACGGCACCAAATTGTTGTAGTCGTAAGTAAATAATGTTAAGAATTTACCTTGTATGCCTTCAGTCAGGAACAACACTTAAGGATGTGCAAACAGAAATTTTATTCTTACAGCGCTGGGAGACTATCTTCATAGCCGATATTAAACCAGTCCCACTGAAGAGAGATAACCTACATCTTTTATACATTTTTCTTATCAAACCTGGTCATGGATTTTCATTACATTACAGTGACTGTAGCTAATGGAAAACTTTGCAAATTTCCTCATCCCCCATGATTTTCACCTCTGACTTCACGCAAGCACCTTTCTATACATGATCCACCTGCTTCCAAGGGGTCTTGTTTCTGACCTTGGATGTTTCAGACCTTTCCTAGCAACAACACACTCCTGGCCTGGAGGAGTCAGGCTAACAAATTCCTTTTTTGTAGTAACTAACATGCTTCGACTTCACGCAACACATACTTTTTCCTTTTTAGATTTTAAAAGAATGCAGTTAGGACACAGCGATACTCTGGCTTATGAAGCTGTATTTTTCCCAGCCCTGCATACAAATTATATTTGCTTTTTAACAGTTATATTATAGCAACATTAGTAAACTGAAATCAATATACATTTTAATAACTAATCTTGTCCCATAACAATAGGTTCCCTAAGCTTGGTGACAGCCATTTCTGCTTTCTGTTGTGCTAAATGTTTTTTGTGCACATCCAGGTAATCCCTTATTTTCTGTTAGCATTCTGCAGTTGCTCGTCTTCTTCTGTGAGATTCCCCCTGTTTTGTAATACTTTAACATTTGTCAGTCCCACTAAATAATTTTTGTTACTTCTTAACCATAGCTGCCTTTCTTTTATTTCTACCCTATCTTTAAACTCCATTTTAATTTTATCTCGCTGCCAAACTGTATTTTCAGAAGAAATTTCTATCTTCTCTAATTCATAGGTTCATAGGTAGGTACTAGGCTATTGGCCCTAGGGCCTATATAAGCCTAGCAAAATGGTACCCTGGCTTTTGCCACCCAAGAAAATTTATTTTCCTGTGCCCCTGTCAAGCAGAGGAAATTCACCCCGGGGATCACTTCTGTGGCTATCTCCCATCCAATCATCAAAATTTTTCCTGGAGTGCTAATGAGGAGCTTTGTTTGATATAGATAGGTAGTTTGTTCCAGAGTATGGGAAGTCTGTGGGACAGGAATCTATCCCACCAGCATGTTCTGTTTATTGTGGTGACAAGGTTTAGGTCCCTAGAGTGTGAAGTTCAGAGGGATTTCTTTAAGTGGGGCATATCCAACAGCTCTGGGTTTGACATAGCTTTGTATGTTAGGCACAGATCGCCTCTGAGTAGGCGAAAAGCTACAGAGTAAAGCTGGAGTTTTTTGAGACAGTCTGCGTAGGGCATCTGTTTGAGGCCAGTAATCCTCTTTGTGAGGTATTTCTGCGGCCTTTCCAGTTGTTGTAGATGTCTTGTGAGGTACATACCAAAAGGGGCGTTGTACTCTATAATGGGTCTAATGAGTGATGAGTAGAGGGGAACAATTACTTCTTTTTTCCTGGATGAGAAACCTTTTGTGATGTGGTGTGCCACGTAGAAGGATTTCCTGACTACTGTGGTGATGTGATTATCAAAGGAGAGACTACTGTCCACCTGTGTCCCAAGGTCTCATCACACTTTCGTTGTTAAGTAGGCTACCACCTATGTGGTAGTTCATGGGTACAGAGTTTTTACCAAAAGGGATGACAATGCACTTTTTGGCATTGAGCTTGAGGCCATGGCTTTGACACCAGGCATCTGTCTCAGTGAGACCCTTTTGTAGGATGTCCACATCGTTAGGAGTTTTGATTATGGTTCCTAGTTTGCAGTCATCTGTGAACTTTGTTAGCCAAAGACCTTCTGTGTTAGCCTGTACTTCAGAGCAGTAGATACCAAACAGGAGAGGACCTAGGACTGAACCCTGTGGTACTCCACTTGTCACTGGTCTGAAGTTGGATTTAAAGTCTGCTACTTTCACAGTGTGGCTTCTGTCATTGAGCCAGTTGGCAACCCATCTTGTGACGTAGGGATTTATACCTAGTTTAGTGAGTTTATAATTTCAGAATGGGGGATGGTGTCAAAAGCCTTGGCGAGATCTAGATAGGCTGTGTGAACCACCTTACCCTCATCTACAGCTTTGGTGACCACTTCAGAGAAGTTTTTCGGGTTTAGGAGACATAATCTACCTTTTACAAATCCGAACTGGATAGGGTCCAGAATTTGGAGATTACTAATGTCATTGTTTATAAGTTCCTGTCATTGTTTATAAGTTCCATGATGATATGTTCCATAACCTTGCAGACCAGGCTTGTCAGGCTAATGGGGTGGTAGTTCCCGGGGGCCGTGGTGGCTCCCCCTTTGTGGAGTGGGATAACAGTTGCTGTGCACCATTCAGTGGGCACAAAGCCTGAGGTGAGGCTGTGATTGAACATGGTACTTAGGTGGAGTGCCAGTTCATTCTGTAGTTCATGTAGAATGCAGCCTGGGATGTTGTTAGGTCCCATAGATGCTGTGTTCTTGGCTTTGGAGAGTGTGTTTTTTACCTGTGCAGCCGTGATTACAGGAACTTTGCATTCTTCCGATATAGAGATGGGCCCTTTAGTGGATGAGAGTGGGGTAAAGTTAGCACTGAACCTATCTGCCAGGATGTTGGCAATATCAGTTGGTTCTGTATATTTAGTGCCATTGTGCTGTAACTCAGAGCAGATCTGAGTGTTGCCATTGAGATTCTGGACTTAGCTATAGAATACTTTGTGGTTGTCTTTAGAATCAGTGGCAGTTTTGTTTTCCTAACTAGCTTTGGAGGATTTTATGAGGGATCTCAGCTTCTTACCGAGGCTGACCATGGAGTTCCTCCAATCATGGGATTTTACTCTGTTGTTAAAAAAAAAAAAAAAAAAAAAAAAGTTTCTTTTTTCTGTTGTAGAGTTTGGTTATGGCAGGGGACCACCAGATTGGCTTCCTGTTTTTGGAGGATAGCATCTTGGTTCTGTTAGGGATTGCACGAACCATGCACTTGTGTAAGTTCTTATAAAGTGTAATTGTATAGGATTCAGCAGTCATACCTCTATTGTCCATCAGCATGGGTGTCGTGTAGTTTGCCACTTCTGTCTTAAGAAGCGTGAAGTTGGCTTTGGAGAAATATTTTACGGTGGTTTTCTTAATGGGGACTGGGGGTGGGATGTGGATGTCTAGGGTGATTTGCTTGTGGTTGGATCTGACCAACGAGGAATTGACCTCTGGTATGGAACACCAGTTGCCCATGTTGGTAATGACCAGGTCTAGGATATTGCTGCCTCTGGTGGTGGTGTGAATAAGTTGATCCAAGGCGTTGGAATTTATGAATTCCAGAAAACATTGAACACAAGAGTTGGTACATGAGTAGTTTTCCCTATTAATGCTGGGGTAGTTGAAATCGCCCATTATTAGGGTGTTAGGTTGTACCCTAATATTTTCCAATGTATCAAGAAATGAGGAGTGGGAATCCTGGGGCATGGTGGGGGATATGTATCAAGCTACAATTTGAATTACGGTCTTGCCCAGAGTTAGTTGCACTTGGATAATCTCGGATGCATTATGCTGAGCAACTAGCCTGGAGGTGTGGATATCCTTAATGAATATGGACACGCATCTGCCTTAAATGCTTCGGTCCAGGTTAGATGGGTGAAAGGTGTGGTATGAATTATAGCCTGGTAATTCAGAGGTGCTCTCTGGAGCCTTGAACCAGGTGTCTGTCACTGCACAGATGTCGATGTTCTCCATTTTAAGGAGTGCCTTTTGAGGTTTAGACTTGTAGCATTAAGTAGCATTACCCTCAAATTTTGCTTGCTTGTACCTGTTATGGTGGTGAATTTGTCATTTGAATCTTGCCTAAAAAAGGCACTATAGGGGTGGCAAGAGCCTTTGCCAGTATCCGGGATCCCAACAGTGACAGGTGCAGGTCATCTCTGGCAAAGCATCATGGTTTGTCGATCATGTCATCCCAGGCAAACAGATACTGGATCCCCTTAGAATGACACCAGAAGCTTAGCCAATTGTTGAAGTCGATCATTTTGTCCGTGTACTGTTGTATCATTCTGGGTGATGGCAGGATGCTACTCAGGGCTAGGGTCATACCTGCTTGGGCTACAAGATCGGACAGCTCCTCCATTTCTCTCTTTATGTAGTCCAGGGAAGTACATCTCAGGTCATTTACACCAACATGGACAATGACAGAGTCATATTTGTACTTGTGGAGTGACCTGAGTGCATGCGTTATGTGGCAGATCCTGGCACCTGACAGGCAGCTGACAGTAACTTTCTCCTTGTTTAGCCTGGTGAGTGGAACATCAGTGTGCTTGACTGTAGAGTCACCTATGACTAGTGTTGGGTACATTGTTATGCCTTATGGGCTGTAGTTGAGTGGCACACTGAGTTTGTGGGCTATGTATCATTTGGGTTGTGTTGGGGGGGTGGAGGTTGCTTGCGTTTCTGCTTCCCTGTTGCTTGGGTAGATTTTTTTTTAGAGCCTCCGCGAATGCAGGTGTGTGTTTTGGTGGTGCAGGTTTTGAAGGGGACTGTGTGATGAGTGTGGTGTGGTGCAAGTGTTTACCTTCTCCTCTTGACTGTCTAGTACAGTCTTGGGTGAAGAGAGCTTTTTTTTCCAGTTTGGCTATATAAGTGCATCTCTCACAGGTTGTATTGTTGGGTGGTAGGAGGAGAGGGTTGTCTGTGTACATGAGGCAATTGCTGCATTGTCCCAAGATGCCCAGATTCATCAAGTAGACATGAGAAAACACCGGGAGCTGACCCTTGGACATGCCTGGATAGGTGCTTATTTATTAAGTACTAAAAACTGTTTTCCTCTAGACAAGTGAGGAAAGTTGAGTGCTGTAGTAATTTGTAGCTTATTTAGTGCTTACAATGAGTTCTGAACAAGTGCTGAGCTCAAAGAAACCGATTTGAGTGCTGAAACTAGAAAACTGGCTGGTTCTAAGAAACAAAATTAAGCTAGAAGGCTTCCCTCCAACACACAAAAGGTTGAGTGCTCAGAAGCCTACAAACAGTCCTGGATACAGCAAATCAGTATCTGGACTAGACGACTTACAGGAAAGGCAGGAAACAAGCTTAGAATTTTTTTTTTTTTTGTAAAGGAGAAAGGAGGAGCAGAAACTAACTGGGTTGGCCTTCTCAAATGTTCTCACTGGATTAGGTAGAATGAGGTAATGACACTAGACTGGGAGGAGTGTCCCAGATCAAATTTACAGTAGGGGCGGGCAACTGCATACAGGATACCAATAGGGAGGGAGGGTGGGAAACAAAAATCAGAACAAACAAACCTAACCAGATGCTTAACAATTGAAGAAAATTTCTAGTTAATACCTCTCACACAGTGAAACTAGCTAGCAAAGTATATGTAGACAATAAAGTGCTATAAATAACTCAGAAATAAACAAAAACAGGATACTTAATGTTATATATCGCATATTAGTTGGCTCAGAGCCCTTCCTCCGATTAGCTCAGTGTGAAATAGCTCCTGAATAATTACCTCTAACCATTCCTTAAATTCCTCCCTTTTCAACAGATAGGTGGGAAAATGCCATTGTCTCATTTTTTATTTTATCCTGTGTTATTACTTTAGGTATTGGCGCATGATCTGAAGTAGTTATTGGGTGCATATCACGACCTTCCATTAAATGCACGTGTTCCTGTGAAATGTAAATTCTGTCTAGCTGAGCCGAGTTTTTGTATCTTGGGAAATAATATGTAAATTCACTCTGAACTCCTAGTACTGAATTCACATCTTTCATGCCAAATATTTTCATAAATTTCTTTAAAAATCTACCCTCCTTTGTTATATTTTCTCTTGTGAGCCTCCCAGCCACATCTTCACTTTGCAAATCAAATTCTGTTTCCCACCTATAAGTGATACTATTTGCTGAATGCTGATTATAGTTCATAGTTTAGTACTAAGCTAACTGCCATTGCGAGCCATTTTTAAGCCTAGCCAATTATCCCTTGTGAGACTCAAACCCTGCACCTTGTGTTTGTAAGGCAAACAACTTGGCCATTAAGCCACCCTCCCAACCCTCCTTATTTCTCCCAGAATTTTTTTAAACTTCATTATAGCAGTTTTTGGTGGAATATAAATACCTGCCAGTGTAGATGTTCTTCATCTCACATTGCTGCAGTCCTTACACTTGGGTAGTCCGCTGTCCTCGGTCGGCCCGAATATCAAAGTATAAGGCTGACGTCGGTCAAGGCGCATTAGACTGACATCAGGACGTCAGGGTACAAATGCGCATGACCGACGTCATATCCTCAGTCTTTTTTGCCGCATGGTCCGATGCAGAAGCAGTGTTGCAAGTGCCGTTCGGCGTTCTGAAATTTTTCGAATTCGGAGTTTCAGACCGAGTCAAAGTTGGCTAAGTACCCCGTTGAGGAATATTTTAGTTTTTTCTTGCCTCAGTGGTTTACCGGATGTCAGAAAAAGTGAATAACTGTATTTCTTGTGGGAAACAGATACCGCATAGAGATTATCATACTTTGTGTATTCCTTGTTTGGGGCCTGAGCACGACGTTGTTGGGTGTCTCTTTTGTGCTAGGTTCAATAAGCGCACTATTGCGAAGGTTAGATTGTGCCAGGTTAGTCTTCGAAGCGGTGCAATTATAATATGCCGCCGGATGCTCCGACGCCCGCTTCTTCAAGAAGCGCAAAGACAAAGCAGCTAAGCCCAGGCAGGAAGAGTCGTCCGCATCGGACGCCGGTTCTTTGAGGTGTCGGTGGAACCGGGGTTCCGCGGAGGTTTCTCTGGAGTCCCAGGGGAGACTTTGTTATTGCAGGATGTGGCCTCTCAGGAGGCAGGTCAGGCTGAAGGGGCTTCTCAGGTTACTGTACTCCCCTCCCTTCCTAGGGTGGTTAGGCCCTCTCCTTCTGTTTCCAAGGCTTCTCCCAGAGGCAGGCCAGGTTTAGCTTCTGTTGGTGTCACTCCTAGTTCATCAGGATCTGTGCCCAAGAAGCACATGCTCAAAATGGCAGAAGATTTAATTACTTTAATTAGAGGTTCTTTGCCCCCTCCTGATAAGAGGCCTAGGGTGGAACCAGAGTTGGGGAGTTTTGAGCAGGCTTCGGATGTTTGAGTCTTCGGCTGAAGACTTGCAGGAGTATTCTCCTTATTCTGATTCTGATGTGGATGATTCTACTCCTTCTGCTTCTCCTCCAGAGGATTTTTCTTTTTCAGAGACTCTTCATTCCATGAGGGAACATTTTAAGTGGGAAGGTCAGGACTTCTCTGATTCCAGGAAAAGGCTTAGGAATTTTGTTTTACCCCAGCATAGGCCTTTGGCTATACCTCCTGTTCTGGATGTTGCGGAAGATGTGTTTGCAGAGGCTTCTCTTAATCCTGATTCTTTGCCTCCTGCTCCTGTTAAACCGGATAGGTATTACAGGGTGCCTGAAGCTCATAAATATCTTTTAAGAGTCCTAGGGCGGACCCAGAAACTGTTAGTCAAGGGCCTAAGGGTGTCAAGGCTTCTGTTGTAAAAATCCGGTTCCTCCAGATAAAGAGGCCAGGGCTTTGGATAGATGGGGAAAGAAAGTCTATACTTCTTCCACCTTAGCTATGAGGGCTTTGAATTGCCAGTTTCACATGTTGAAATACCAAAACTATCTACTTTCTCAATTGAAGTCTAAGGTAGATGCTCTGGCGGAAGGTATTGAGTGTAAGGAATTACAGGATTTGGTACATGTTTCTGAACAGGTGGGTAAGCATTCTTTGCAATGTGGTTTTGATGCTGTACAGGCCTCGTCTAGGGTGGCTGCCACTGGGTCAGTTCTTCGCAGGCACGCCTGGCTGAGGGATCAGAATTTATCTGACCATGTTAAGACAAGGATTTTAGATGCTCCTTTACAGTCTGATGTGTTGTTTGGGTCACCTGTGGAGGCAGTCTTAAAGAAAATGGAAGACAAGGCTAAGTCTATGCAGACTGTTAAAGATTTTTTGCAGGTTCTGCCTCCAAGTTTAGTAGGAATTGGCCTACCAAGGGGTGGACGTATCCTTCTTATGATTCCCAGTCTAGGGGTAGATCTAGACGTGGTAGGGGCAGAGCTCAGGGCTCTTTCAGGCCTAGAACAGGGAGTTCACCTGCACAGTCTTCGGGTGAGGGCAGGGGTCAGTCCTTTCGTAAACAGGCCCAATGACCTACCTTTTCAGCTGCCAGAGCCTTCTCGACTGGCAGCACCTTTGGGAGGAAGGTTGGCACTTTTCAAGGAAAATTGGAGTTTAATTACCCAAGACAGATGGGTATTGGATATCATACACCAAGGTTACAAGTTTTATTTCTATACCTTGCCTCCTTTCAAAGGCATGCCAGACGTTCCTCCTCAACAAAGAATAGAGGCTCACAAACAAATTTCTCTGCTACTTCAAATAGGGGCCATACAGCCGGTCCCTCTGCCAGAAGTGGGCCTAGGATTTTATTCCCGCCTGTTCCTAGTACCAAAGAAGGGGAACACGTGGAGACCAATTTTGGATTTATCTATCCTCAACACTTATCTGGACATTCCCAAGTTCAAAATGTTGACGTTACAACAGCTTTTACCTCTGCTGGGCAAAGATCACTGGATGGTGACTCTGGATCTCAAGGAAGCTTACCTTCATGTTCCTATCAGGCCCAGTTGCAGGAAGTATCTGCGCTGGCTGGGACTTCACATTATCAGTTCTCTGCATTGCCCTTTGGCTTATCTACTGCCCAGAGTGTTCACGAAAGTTCTGGCTCCAGTGATAGCTTTCTTCAGGCTAAAAGGAATACAGATTTATCCTTATTTGGACGATTGCCTGATTCTGGCTCAAGGAAGGACGAACTTCTTCATCATTTGCAATATGTGATAGCAGTGCTAAGATGCCTGGGGTATTCTGTGAACGAAATAAAGTCCAGTCTAGTACCCTCTCAGGACATGTGCTTTCTGGGTGTAAGACTGAATACAGCATCCCAGATGGCCTTTTGACCCCGGACAAACAAAAGAATCTTTCCCTTTACTTCCACCAATTGTCTCATCAGTCCAGGCTGACTGCAAGGACAGTCCTTCAAGCCTTGGGGTTCATGGCATCTTGTATTCTGGTGCTTCCCAATGCCAAACTGCATATGAGGAAGCTACAATGGTATCTCAAAATGTATGGACACAGCACTGCCAGGATATGGACACTGTCATTCAGATAATACCTTGCATTCAAAAGGAATTTTTGTGGTGGGCTCAGGAATGTCACCTAAACAAGGGACTCTCTGTGACCCGCCAGAGGCGAGTCAGATTCTAACGACAGATGCCTCAGACAAAGCTTGGGGAGCTCATCTAAATGGAAAGTGGATACAAGACACGTGGCCTGCCAGACTACAACATCTACATATCAACTTGAAGGAGATGTTAGCAGTCCAATTTGCATTAATAGCTTTCAAGGATTTACTTCTTCCAGGGCAGGTGTTGATTCTAACAGACAACACAACTGTCATGTGGTACATCAACAAGCAAGGGGGAACACATTCTTATCCTGTATGCAGGCAAGCAATGATTTTGTGGGAGACTGCTCTCAGTTTACAGCTAACTCTTCAGGCAAGGTTTCTGCCGGGAGCACAGAACTCCTTAGCAGATGTGTTGAGCAGACGAATTATGGATCCCCACGAGTGGAAATTGGATCCTCATGTATTTCAGAAATTGACAGTGTCATGGGGAACTCCAGACATAGATCTGTTCGCTTCTCCACTAAACTACCAGCTGCCAAAGTTTTGCACAAAAGGTTTCATCCCACAGCCTGGAAAGTGGATGCTCTTTCTTTCAATTGGAGCAATCTTCATGTGTATGCCTTTCCACCTCTGCCTCTCCTCCCAAAGGTACTCCTAAAGGTCAGACAGGACAAGCCAAAGATGATTTTAATAGCTCCAGATTGGCCTCGACAGCACTGGTACCCATTACTGAGAAGTCTGGTACGGGAGCCTCCATGGCCTTTGCCTTCGATTCCACACCTGCTGTCTCAGGAGAACAGTCATTTACTCAATGTCAAACTTCACTCTCTTCACCTAACAGCCTGGCATATTCTGTTTTGAACCCTGGAGGGTCTCAACTTCCACAGCAAGTTTTGAATGTTATTTTGGAAGCCAGACGGCCTAGTACAAGGAAAGTGTACACAGATAAATGGAAGAGATTTTTATTTTGGAGTGCAGCAAAGGAATTTGATGTTTCTGAGCCTAATTTAAGTGTGGCTCTTCAATATCTTACTGAGTTACTGGACAAAGGTTTGTCCTTCTCTTCTATTAAGGTTCATGCTGCAGCAATTTCTGCTCACTATGACTGTGACCCACCATTGTTTTCTCATCCTTTGTTCAAGCAATTTCTTAGAGGGGCAAAGAATATAAGACCCCCACGTAGAGCTCCTACTCCTGCTTGGGATCTCAATTTTGTGTTGGAGAAACTCACTCTACAACCTTTGAGCCTGCAGCTACTGCCGAGTTGAAATATTTATCATGGAAGACTGCTTTTTTGTTGGCCATTACGTCTGCAAGAAGGGTTTCTGAATTACAGGCCCTTATGGCAGTTGAGCCTTTCTTAATTTTCCATAAGGATAGGGTATCTTTGCGTACTAATCCTTCCTTTATGCCTAAAGTGGGTTCTAGTGTGGCTTTAAACCAAACTATTCATTTGCCTACTTTTTATGCAAATCCCCAAAATAAAGGGGAAAAGATTTTGCACACTTTAGATGTACACAGGCAGTTGCGATATTATTTGAGCAGAACTAAAGGGTTCAGGCAGTCTCAGCAGTTATTTGTTTCTTTTGCTTTGAGTTCTCAGGGCAAGCCTGTGTCAAAACAAACTATTTCTAAGTGGATTGGGTTTTGCATTGCTTTCTGTTATTCCCATCATGGTAAGGAGATTCCAGCTGGGATTAGGCCTCATTCCACTAGGGCTACTGCCACTGACAGCTTTTTAAGGGGTGGCAACTAAGGATATTTTGGAGGCAGCTACTTGGAGTTCAGTGCATACTTTCTCTAAGCATTATCACCTTCCACTTTACTCTAAATCTAGGGCTGGTTTTGCCACTGCTATTTTACAGGGTATTTTGGCAGCTCCTGCTGCTTTATAGTTTTGCCATCCTCCCTTACCTCTGCTTTGGGATTCTACCCAAGTGTAAGGACTGCAGCAATGTGAGATGAAGAACATAGTACAGTTTTGTACCTACCATAAATGTAGATGTTCGAAGATCCACATTGCTGCAGTCCAATTTACCCTCCCTCCTTCCCCTCTGTAGTTAGAGGCGGTTGTGTGGGTTGGGTTGTAAATATTGTGTTTATTGTATATATTGTACATATTATTAGTGCAAGGGTGATTGGTTGGTTGTTTGCTGTCTTTTGGTTTTGACCTTTCTTTTGGGGTCTTCTGACATCTGGGGCAAGAAAAGACTGAGGATATGACGTCGGTCATGCGCATTTGTACCCTGACGTCCTGATGTCAATCTAATGCGCCTTGACCGACGTCAGCCTTATACTTTGATATTCGGGCCGACCGAGGACAGCGGACTACCCAAGTGTAAGGACTGCAGCAATGTGGATCTTCGAACATCTACATTTATGGTAGGTACAAAACTGTACTTTATCCTCCCTTGCCAGTAGCTCTAGTACTACAAATCTACAATTATGGTCTTTTTCATCCTCTTCTGTTACTATTAGAGTTCCTCTTGCAATGAATATAAGTACTTCTCTCTTCCTTTGCCCCAGGCGTTCCACTGAATAACCATGCTGAAAACCTTCTGTTCAGTTCTTTCCAAGTTGGTCTCCTGTATGGATAGCTATTTACTCTACATTTTTTAATATAGTGCACTACTCTGTCTTTTTCTTGTATTTATCTGTGAGACCATTGCTGTTTAAAGATATTATAGATAGCATGATATTCTTGATTATTATTCCCACCTTTAATGTTTAACAGCTTTTTGTTAAATGTCTAGTTTCAGCTTTTGTGTTACATGCATGTACTATTTGGCAGGTTACTCTTCTATGCAATTGTTTCTTGTCCTCCATTTGAGCCTATGTCACTTCTTATAGAATTTCTTTGTTTTATTGAAAGGTCATCACTAAAAAGACTCTGATTAACCCCTAATAAAGTTCAGCTGTCCTAGTAGGATTTTCCTAACATTTACTCAGTTGTCTGCTACAACAAAATCCATGGTTCTCAGAGGGCTTACAAAGCATCAAGGGATCTCATTGTTGAAAGGTATCAGTCAGGAGAAGGGTACAAAAAAAATTCCACAGCATTGGATATACCATGGAACACAGTGAAGACAGTCATCAAAAAGTGGAGAAAATATGGGACAACAGTGACGTTCCAAAGAACTGAACGTCATTCCAAAGAACTGAACGTCACTCCAAAATTGATGAAAAGACGAGACGAAAACTGGTAAGGGAGGCTGCCAAGAGACCTACAGCAACATTGGAGGAGCTGCAGAATTTCTGGCATGTACTGGTTGTGTACTACATGTGACAACAATCTCCCATATTCCCCACATGTCTGGACTATGGGGTAGGGTTGCAAGACGGAAGCCTTTTCTTACACACAAAAACATCCAGGCCCAGTAAAATTTGCAAAACAATACATCAAGTCTCCCAAAAGCATGTGGGAAAATGTGTTATGGTCTGATGCGATCAAGGCTGAACTTTTTGGCCACAATTCCAAAAGGTACTTATGGTGCAAAAACAGCACTTTGCATCACCAAAAGAACCCCATCCCCACAATGAAGCATGGTGTTGGCAGTATCATGCTTTAGGCTTGCTTTTCTTCAGCTGGAACTGGAGCTTTAGTCAAGGTGGAGGGAATTATAAACTGCTCCAAATACCAGTCTTTTTTGGCCCCAAACCTTCAGGTGTCTGCTAGAAAACTGAAGATGAAGAGGAATTTCACCTTTCATCATGACAATGACCCCAAGCATACATCCAAATCTACAAAAGAATGGATTCACCAGAAGAAAATTCAAGTTTTGGAATGGCCCAGCTAGAGCCAAAACCTATATCTAGTAGAAAATTTGTGGAGAGACCTGGAGGGCTGTACACAAGAGATGCCCTCACGATCTGATAGATTTGGAGCGCTTTTGCAAGGAAGAGTGGGAAAATATTGCCATGTCAAGATGTGCCAAGCTGTTAGACTCGTACCCAAGAAGACTGAATGTTGTAATTAAATCAAAAGGTGCTTCAACAAAGTATTAGTTTAAGGGTGTGCACACTTGTGCATCCAGCTTATTGTGCTGTTTTATTTTTTATATTTCCCCCCTAACAGATTTGTTAATTTTTCAATTGAATTGTACAGATTATAGGTCACAGTAAAGGTGGGAAAAGTTTTGAAATGATTTATTGTGGTCTTATTTTTTTATATCACAAAACCTGGCATTTTAACAGGGGTGTGTACACTTTTATGTCCACTGTATGACTTCCGGTGGGTCATTTACTATAGTCAGGATGTGAGACTGGTTTTAATATAGACTGAGACTCCTCCACGATTTAGTTCCCTCTTGTGCAGTAGCTGGTCTAAAGGTGTGAAAGGCATTATACCCTTGCACCTCTGGGGTACTTTCAGCAACTTTAAACCATGTCTCCTTTACTACACAGATGTCTA
Source organism: Protopterus annectens (assembly GCF_019279795.1). NCBI lineage: Eukaryota > Metazoa > Chordata > Ceratodontiformes > Protopteridae > Protopterus > Protopterus annectens. The sequence continues at coordinate 594,534,191 of NC_056725.1, read as the reverse complement.
CACCCTCCAGGTAGAAGAAGGTTTTCAGGGAGTGGAGTTTCTTGCATTGCGCAGTAACACCTTCAGATATTTCTTCATAGGCTCATTTAAGTTGGCAGGTTTATCACTTTGGCATTGCCTAAAAAGGGCACTATGGGGGGGGGGTGGAGAAAGTCTTTGCCAATGTCTGAAAGCCTGGAGGGGATAAATGCAGACCATCCCCGGCAAAGCAGTGCGGTCTATTAACCATATCCTCCCAGGCCATTGAATATTGTACCCCCTGGATTGACACTGGAAGGTAAGCCAATTGTTAAATCAGTCATTTTCTATTGGTAACATAGCATCATCCTTGGAGAAGGTAGTATGCTGCCCAGTGCTAGGCTCATACCTGCCTAAGATACATAATCAGTGAGCTTGATCATGCATTGCTTCATATAGTTAAGGGAGGTACATTTCATATCACTAACACCCACGTAGACAATGACGGAGTCATACTGGTACCTCTGGTTCAATGACTTGAGTGCCTGTTTGACTTGACAGATCCTACCCCTGGAAAGGCAGCTAACCACGACTGTCTCCTAATTCAGTCTGATGAGGGGGACATTGATGTTCCTCACAATAGACTCATCAGTGACCAGGAAATTTGGCTGTGTGCTGGTTTTCCTTGAGAGCTTAGCAGCTGAGGCATTGGATATAGTGTTACTATTTGTAGCTGTGGGTGGTGGTTTAATGGAGTGTTTATGCGATGGATGAGTACCCTTTCTTTGATTGTACTGTGCAGGAGGCCTTAGAGGTAACTTTCCTGAAACACTAAGTGCTTCAGCATAAGTAGTTTTATTTGTAGGATCTTTACCATGTATAGTAGGCATGGTGCAAGTGTCACCGACAACTTCTATAGGATTAGCTTTGGTTGTATGAGAGAGTTTTGCCTCCAGCGTTGGTGTATTTACACCTCTCACATACTACATGTGTTTTATTGAGAATAAGTGGGTTGTCAATGTACATGAGGCAATTGCTCCAATGCCTCACAATACCCATCTTAACCTGAGTGGTCACAGAGAGAGTCGAGAAGTGAATATCCATGGCTACTGATCTGCTGGGGAGGAGTGAGGAAAACTTAAATATTGAACAAGTCAATAAGACAAGGAACTTTATGAGCAAAGCTCAGATGTTCATCGTGTTTCACTGTTGCAGTCATTATACTTGGGTTATCCTGCTGGCAGGCTACCCGCAGTCGGCTTGAATTCCAAAGTCCTGGTCTGGCGTCTGTTGCTGTCGCCTCTTCCCTGACGTCAGTGCGCCAGGGGTATATAAGATGCAGCCAACGCCATTTTCTTCAGTCTTTCTTGCCATGCGGTGCCCGAAGCAAAATCAGTTCGCAAGTGCCGGTTGGCCGAATTTGAATTTCAGATCCGAAGTCTTCAATAAAGCTAAGTACCCCGTTGGGGAAACTTTTTCTTGCTCCAGACCGATGTCAGTAAAAGTTAACAATTGTATTTCTTGTGGGAAGCAATTACCTCATAAGGATTTTCATTCTTACTGTATTCCTTGCCTAGGCCCTGACCACGACGTTGCTAGTTGTCGGTTTTGTGCTAGATTGAACCAACGCACTATTAAGTGTCGGTTCGATTTTGCTTTACATTACTTTGGCCGAAGGTTTAACTATAACATGCCGTCGGAACAACCGACGACCGGAGTCCATAAAAAGCGCAAGGACAAAGAAAAAGACAGGCATCCGAGGTCCAAAACCGACGACGAAGCCTCTTCTAGGCCAGTCGCTGGTTTTCAGGGAGGCGCTTTCGCAGCCCCTGACACCTGCTACCTCAGAGCCACAGGCCGCCTCCAACTCCCACGTGGAAACAGCTAGGCCTCTGGAAACTCAAGGTATTGGGCCTACGGAAACAATTCCCTCAGATGGGTCCGGAGCCGCTGAGCAGGCATTGGCTTTTGAGGTGTTTTCAGACCTACACAGCTTACTATCAAGACCTCTTCAACAGCCAAGGCAAAGTCTAAAGCACCTTTAAAGACAAAGAAGCAAGTACAGCATTCTCCTGGACAGTCATCCATGGCAAAGAAACAGATACTCAAATGGCCAAGGACCTAATTACTTTGATCAGGGGCTCCCATCCCCCTCCTGATAAAAGGCCTAGGCAAGACACTGACTATGACTCCTCTGACCAAGTTTCTATTTCTTCTGACTCGTCTTCAGAACAGAGATATTCTCTCCCTCCCTATGAGGACTCTGATGCTGTAGAATCTATCCCTTCAGCCTCTCCTCCTGAGGACTACTCTTTTGGGGAAACCCTGCACACCATGAGGGAACATTTCCATTGGGAGAGCCAGGATTATTCAGAATCTAAGAAAATGCTCAGATTCTTTATTTTATTGCCTCAGCACAGGCCTCTTACTATCCCTCCTGTACTAGATATTGTTGTTGATGATTTTTCTGAATCCAGTTTGACTCCTAATTCTTTACCCACTGCACCAGTTAAGCCAGATAGGTACTACAGGGTTCCAGATTCTCATAAATGTCTTTATAAAAACCCTGCTGCTGATCCAGTAACTATTTCTCAGGGTCCCAAAGGGGTCAAGGCTTCCACTGCAAAAATCCCTGTTCCCTCTGATAGGGATTCTAGAGCAGTGGACAGATGGGGGGAAAAGGTTTACACCTCTGCCAGTTTCACATGCTTAAATATCAACAATACCCAATGTCTTTACTAAAACAGAAAATGCTTACAAGCTCTGAATGTCCTGAGAACAAGGAAATGCAGGATTTATTGCATGCAGTTGAACAAGTGGGAACGCATACTTTGCAATGTTGTTTTGATTCATTAGAGGCATCTTGTTAGAGCCGCAGTTACAGGTTCTGTCATTCGAAGGCATGCTTGGTTAAAAGAACAGAGTTTACCTGATCATGTTAAAGCAAAATTATTGGATGCTCCATTACAGCATGATACTTTGTTTGGTGTTAAGGCAGAAGAGGTGTTAAAGAAAATGGAGGATAAAGCAAAATGAATGCAGACAGTAAAGGATTTCTTACAGGTTCAGCCACCTAGATTTAGCAGGAACTGGCCTTCTAAAAATTGGTCCTTTTCAGTGTCTGTCAGGCCACAAAGAGGCAGATACAGACGCCCAAGAGGAAGATCTCAGCCCCAAGGCTCATACAGACCTAAACAATGGGGTGCTTCAGCCTCCAAAGGTGGAGAAGACACATCACAACCTTCTAGGAAACAGTCCCAATGACTTTCCTCTACAAATGCCAAGCACTTACCTTTTGGCAGCACCCTTAGGGGGAAAACTAGCGCTTTTCTCACAAAATTGGCACATGATCACCCAGGACAAATGGGTACTGAATATTGTTTCTCAGGGTTACAGGTTCCACTTTCACACCCTACCAAGGTCAAAAGGTATGCCAGACCTGCCACAAAATCAATGGGCAGAGGCACAAAAACAAATTTCTGTTCTCATGGATATGAAGGCTATTCAAAAAGTACCACAGCAAGAACAGGGGCAAGGATTTTACTCAAGACTTTTCTTGGTACCCAGAAAGGACAAAGCCTGGAGACCAATACTGGACCTGTCTATTCTAAATACTTTCCTGGATGTTCCAAAATTCAAAATGTTGACACTGCAGCAACTTCTACCCATGCTGGGCAAGAATGACTGGCTAGTTACTTTGGACCTCAAAGAGGCATACCTGCATGTTCCAATCAGACAATCTTGCAGAAGATACCTCAGATTCATAGCTGGCTCAATGCATTACCAATTCTCTGCACTGCCCTTTGGCTTATCTACTGCGCCCAGGGTCTTCACAAAATGCCTGGCACCAGTGATTGCATTTTGCAGACAAAAAGGAATTCAAATATATCCCTACTTGGACGACTGCCTTATTCAAGCAGAGAGCAAGGACATTCTACTAAAGCATTTGGCGTTTGTAAAAAGATTACTAATTTGCCTAGGGTACACAGTAAACGAAAATAAATCAAAACTAGTGCCCTCTCCAGAGATAATATTCCTGGGTGCAAGCTTAAATACAACTGCCCAGATGGCTTATCTCACACCAGACAAGCAAAGGCAACTGACTCATTACTTTCAAATGATGGCAACAAAGACCCAGCTACCTGCAAGAAAAATTCTGCAGGCTTTGGGCTTCATGGCATCCGGCATCCTGCTAATTTCATATGCAAGACTGCATATGAAGAAGCTACAATGGTATCTAAAAAGTGTTTGGACTCAACATTGCCACAGCCTAGAAACAATAATAACTCTCATTCCCTGCCTGCAACAGGAGTTTTGATGGTGGGCACTGGCCTGTCATCACAACAAGGGACAGCCTTTCACTTTACCCACAGCCAGGCAGACACTAACAACAGATGCATCAGATTATGCCTGGGGGGCACACATGGCAGGAAAATGTATTCAGGGCACGTGGCCCGCGGACCAAATGCATCTTCATATCAATCAAAAAGAGATGATAGCTGTACAGAATGCCCTGACAGCCTTCAAGGATCTACTACATCCAGGACCACTATTGTTAAAGACGGACAATACTACAGTTATGTGGTACATAAACAAGCAAGGGGGCACACATTCCTACCCCCTCTGCAGGCAAGCCATGACTTTGTGGAACACAGCACTGACCTCTCAAGTACATCTGCAGGCACAATTCCTGCCAGGAAAGAAAAATACTCTGGCAGATGAACTAAGCAGAAACCTCATGGACCCTCACGAGTGGAAACTAGATCCACAAGTCTTCAGCATGATGATAAGGAAATGGGGATGCCCAGACCTAGATCTTTTTGCCTCCCCTCACTCACAACTGCCAACTCCACAGATTCTGCACAAGGACTTCTCACTTACAAGCATGGAAAGTGGATGCTTTATCATTCTGCTGGAAAACCCTAACAGTTTATGCCTTTCCACCACTGCCTCTCCTTCCCAATGTACTCCTAAAAGTCAGACAAGAGAAGCCAAAAATGATTCTGATTGCCCCAGACTGGCCACGCCAGCACTGGTACCCAATCCTAAAGAGCTTGTGTCTAAGCCCAGCCTGGACTTTACCTCAAACTCCTCATCTGCTGACTCAACAAAACATTCAGATCCTGCACAGCCAACTCAGAACCTTAAATCTGGCTGCATGGCAAATTTAATATAGCCACTCAGAACACACCTCTCTCTAAAGCTGTTATGGATGTCATTTTGGAAGCCAGGAGGCCCAGCACCAGTAAATCTTATGCAGAAAAATGGAAGAGATTCTGTGCTTGGAACCAGGCACAAGGACTTGAACCAGTTGTTCCAAATATTCCTCAGATTTTACAATACCTAACTGAGATGCTGGACAAAGGCCTATCCTTTTCATCAATTAAGATCCATGCCTCTGCCATTTCGGCTCATTACAATACAGAACCTCCTATTTTCTCACATCCACTGCTAAGACAGTACCTCAGAGGAGCAAAAAACATAAGACCCTCAAGGAGAGCACCGATACCTAAATGGGACCTCAACTTTCTTGGAAAAGCTCACACTGCCTCCTTTTGAGCCAGCCATTACAGCTGATATAAAATCCATATCATGGAAAACTGCTGTGCTCCTAGCAGTGACTTCAGCAAGAAGAGTCTCCGAGTTGCAGGCATTAATGGCAGTGGAACCTTTTATCATTTTTCATCCGGACAGGATTTCTCTAAGGACAAACCCAACATTTATGCCAAGGGTAGTATCCAGTGTGGCTCTTAACCAAACCATTCATTTGCCAACATTTTATCCAAATCCCCAGAATAAAGGGGAGAGACTTCTGCACTCTTTGGACATACACAGGCAGCTACACTTCTACTTGGACAAAACAAAAGCTTTCAGAAAAACTGAGCAACTGTTTGTAGCATATGCTGCAGGATCACAGGGAAAGGCCATCTCAAAGCAGACTATTTCAAAATGGATAGGACACTGCATTTGTTTCTGCTATGCACAGCATGGCAAGTCAGTGCCTAAGAACATTAGGCCACATTCTACCAGGGCAACAGCCACTTCAGCAGCCTTTCTCAGAGGAGTACCAACCAAGGAAATCTTGGAGGCTGCAACTTGGAGTTCAGTGCACACTTTACCAAGCATTATCACTTACCTCTTTACTCTAAATACAGAGCAGGCTTTGCCACTGCAGTTCTGCAGGACCTCATAGCCACTCCTAATCCTATTTAGACCCAGCCGCCCTACCTCAGCTTTGGGATTCAACCCAAGTGTAATGACTGCAACAGTGAAACACAATGAACATAGTACAGTTGTGTACCTACCATAAATGTAGATGTTCGAGTGTATTCACTGTTGCAGTCCAGGTTACCCACCCGCCATCCCACTTTCTTTGCTGTGACTTATCTATACTTCTCTATCCTATAAAACTATCCTATAAAACGTATGTGGTGTATTTGCTTGTAGACGAAGGTATTGTTTTATTTTACTGTATGTTTTTATAAGTAATATGTTTTGCCTACCTTCTTGGGGGCACCTGACATCTGGGGCAAGAAAAACTGAAGAAAATGGCGTCGGCTGCATCTTATATACCCCGGTGCACTGACGTCAGGGAAGAGGCGACAGCAACCAACGCCGGACCAGGACTTTGGAATTCAGGCTGACTGCGAGTAGCCTGCCAGCAGGATAACCCAAGTGTAATGACTGCAACAGTGAATACACTCGAACATCTACATTTATGGTAGGTACACAACTGTACTTTATAAGCAGACTAGATGTTCTAGTAGTTAAAAAATCACTCTAGATGGTAATGCACGAGAATGGAGACCATAAACTTCCCTAATGTAAAAATGGTTTGGAGCCAAAGTGCATAAACCAGAAAAAAGACAGAATAACTGGCACCATAAGCCTTCACCAGCAATTCTCCGCTCAGGATGGAGTCTACCTTCTCCTCCTACAAGAGTGTAAACCACAAACCTTGTTAATGTAAAATAACTGGTTTGGAGCACAAGTGCTTAAACCAGAACTACAACACTTTTGGAATAACAGACCCAATAAGCTTTCAACCAGCAGTTCCCAACTCAGAAGGGTGTAGGCTATCCTATCTTCCCACAGGAGTGTAGACCACAGAACTTCTTAATGTAAAATAACCTGCCTGGAGCCTAAGCGCTTAAACCGGAACTAAAACACTTTTAGAATAACAAACACACACTAAGCCTTTAACCAGAAATTCTCAACTCAGAAGGTGTAAGCTACCTCTCTTGCCACAAGAGTGTAGACCACAAACTTTCCTTATGATAACTAGTTTGAAGCCCAAGTGCTTATATCAAAACTAAGAGGCTTAAAATAACAGTTGTAATTTGATCAGGCAACTAAGAAGCAGTAATAAATGCAGCTGATTAAGTGCAACTGAACACTTTAAGAACATGCAGCAAAAAAATGAAATGGAGTAAAGCAATAAAGTAGGCAAGGGTTTTCTACTCCATGAAAAAAAACTACTTGGCTGTCCTTATCAATAAAATCAAATGCAAAAACAACACATTTTTGCAACAAAAATGTTTGACTTAGCATTGTGTATGGTAAGGAGGTCATACTGAAATTCAAGGGTTTGTTACTTGTATGTGTATCAGAAAGTGACCAATACATTTAAACTCACTCCACCTTCTTTTTTTGTGATACACATGGGAATATCTGATGTACAATGTAGTCCAACTGTGCATTGACGAGCATGCCTGATGTTAACACTGTATACATCATGTTTGTTCAGTGTGGCACTGTCACTATGCACTCATCAGGGCCCATAGTTCTAGACAAGATGTTGCTTTGCCTGTGCTGCTGTGAACTGTACTTGTTGCTGTCTGGGGTTGGATGGCCGTGGCTTGCTGCTGTTATACTCGCTTCTCATAGGATAATGGTTGATGCACCCTCTCTGTTCTGCGGCTGGCTGGTTTTGTGTGTGTGTGTGTGTGTGTGTGTGTGTGTGTGTGTGTGTGTGTGTGTGTCAGCTGCACTGCTAGCATGGAACTGCCCAGCCTTTTTCTATAATTAACATCCAGCTGTGGCAGGGTTTTATCAGATTTCCCTCTTGACATATCAAAACAGGATAAGTGGGCATTGAGTAGGCTGAACACATACTTTATAATACGGTATATTTGTTCATTTGCAATGTTGAGTTTGGTCACTCTGTGGCTTCTATGTGGGTGCCATAAGCCAGGGATCTACTGGGTATCCATGATCTCCCACAGTGGAGTACCAACATGTGAGAAGAAGTAAAAACATTTGGATCCACCATAAATATAGCAGTGTACACTGGCTTTAGCTACAGTGCCTGCACTTATGTAATTCTACTTGTCAAATGTCACCATGTATGAAAATGCAGTATATGTGAATGTTTGGGTGCTGTGCAGACGCATTGATAATGAGCCCACTTACATCGTATACTGCAGGACGTTTTACAGAATGGTAGCCCTTTGTATTCACTAACCATTGTGACCATGGGCCATGTGGTGGCCTTTATTTACACTTGAGAGAAATATGTGGCACCAAGTACCTCAGAGAGGTAGGCAGTGTTGTTAGAGGCATGCTTGGTGTTAGCTCTGTCCTGTGTTGTGTTAGAAAACAATATAATACTCTTTAGTATGTAGTATGTTAAAGATCTTGTTGATTGTTAGGGGTGGCAGCCTGAGAAGTATCCATTGTGTCCCCTTTTGGTCTCTGAAAGGTCCCAGTAGTTAGACTAGAAACAAGTATACATCCATTGGTCTCCACAGGTATGGGAAGGCCACACATTTCTGTTGATTCTGTGTGTTGGTGGCACATGTCAGCTGAAGACTTTACTATGTTAGTCTACTCAAAAGTGATTGGTAATCTCCAGCTTGGTGAAGTTGCTTTATGTTGCCTGTTGGGTTATACCATTTTCTGTGGAGCTGGATGCTACCTCTTACATACTGTGGAAAGCAATGATTCTGGTCACTGATGTGTGGTGTTGCATGACTGATGCTGCTGACCCTAACTTTCTCACTGTCTATAACTGTGATGCTTTTGGCACTTAGTGGTTCACAGTTTCCCCCACATGCGACTATGAGTCAGAACTGTGTTCATTTTGCATACATTTATATATCATTATGGTTTCATTTCCTTATCTGGTTTCATATGCATTCCATTATGTGATTACTTGTATGCAGGGCTGTTGTAAGTAAATTTAATTTTTTAATCACAAGTTCTTAGTGCTATCCCCTTGGACACCTATCACTTAAAAATGGACGCAACTCTCAAAAATGTTGATCCCCAAGAATTTAATAAATGTAAGTAACATTTCAGCTGTTCCCCCTAAAAGTATTGAAAGTATTGATGTTAAGTTGTTCCATCTCGCCTTCGTTCTTGCTGTTTGGGTTCAGAGCCGATCCTCTGCTCCGACTCAGCCTACTTCTATAGCTCGAGAGCTGTTTACTGGCTCGAGGCTAACCCTTATCCCAGAATGCCCAGCATCAGCTACCCAGATCTCGTTTGCCGCTTCAGCTGCGAGGTTGCTTCGTTACTGGCACAGGCTTAGTATATTTTTTTCTGTTATTATAATTGTTGTTTATTCTTAAAAATGTATCAAGTTTTTTTCTAGATATAGTACTTTATCCCTTATCGCTGTTCTTGTGTGTTGTAGCTTTGTTGGCCGTCGCTCCATACTCGCAGGCCTTTCTGTTTCCCCTGAATCCATTTAAATTAGAGAGCTCTCCTGCCTTTTAGGACAGCTGTTTAAATTAGAGGTTCTCCTTTCTTTTCCTTAACTGTAAAAAAAAAAAAGAAAAACTGTTTCTTAGTTTAGTAGTGTAAGATGTCTAAAGAGGCCAAAGTTTCTGGTTTCAAAAAGTATGACTCATGCTGTCAGAAAATGTCTCTGACAGAAGGGCACACTAGCTGTGTGGGCTAAAGTATTGCTTAAAAGTAACAAACAGGCTAATACACTCAAGTGTACCAGCCTTTGATAGCAATTTAGTCGAAAACGAAGCATTTACTGCATTTTTTTCTGTCTGTTTGCAAAAAAAAAAAACCAAAAAAATATTTCTCCTTTCCTAAACTTTCCTAGCTAGTTGTTCCAGTGATCAGATTTTGCTGATCCCTGGGCTTTGTATTTGGTTTCTGTGTTCCTCCATTTTCTTGTGTGGCCAGAGGTAGTTTCTTTACTCACCAGTGGGAGTGGGGAGTACTGAGCTGCTTGTTTGTCCTCAGAGGAGTGGTTAGAAGCAGCAACTAGTAATTTGTCGGCCATTTTGGGTCATTTCCTGTTTTTTCCAGCCCCTGCTATAAAGCACGCTTTGGCAGGCTTTTCTGGCATTAGAGAACTAGGCATAGCTCCTCGTGGTCCCCTGCAGAGTTCCTAAGCCAGCAGAGAGCAGAAAAAGCAACTTTCTTGATCATAAGTATTTTTTAAACTTTTTAGTTTGCATTTTTGATCTTTTGAGCTTTTCGACTACTGTTTGTGCCTATATTACTGTTTTATTACCTTATTTTCCTGTTTTTGTGAGCTTATATTGTTGATTGCACTTTTGGGGGGTAAAGTATTGCTTAAAAGTAACAAACAGGCTAATACACTCAAGTGTACCAGCCTTTGATAGCAATTTAGTCGAAAACAAAGCATTTACTGCATTTTTTCTGTCTGTTTGCAAAAAAAAAAAAAAAAAAACAAAAAAATATTTCTCCTTTCCTAAACTTTCCTAGCTAGTTGTTCCAGTGATCAGATTTTGCTGATCCCTGGGCTTTGTATTTGGTTTCTGTGTTCCTCCATTTTCTTGTGTGGCCAGAGGTAGTTTCTTTACTCACCAGTGGGAGTGGGGAGTACTGAGCTGCTTGTTTGTCCTCAGAGGAGTGGTTAGAAGCAGCAACTAGTAATTTGTCGGCCATTTTGGGTCATCTCCTGTTTTTTCCAGCCCCCTGTTATAAAGCACACGTTAGCGTGCTTTAGCACGATTTAGCGCGGAGCTGCTACCGTTGCACACTAGGGCAGCGCCGGTTAATCAGATTTAAACTATTAGGGCTACCTAAAGTCCACTCTTCAAATTTTCCCTTAAAACTACCTTCCTCAAAGTATACTACTGTTCTATTTAGTGTATCCTACAACTATAAATTATCTCTACTTGACTCCCAAGTAGACTATTCTCTATCTGTATAGCGAAGCACTTGCTCCTACAGTACTTATCACCTCGATACAGCACTCTTGTTATAGAAAGTACCCCAAAAAGCAAACCCCATTTCTCGGTCACCCACATCCCCCAGAACCTTTTCTTAAGTTTTTCTGTCTATTCCTTCTAGCATGTCGAGGGATCAATTGCTAATGTCCTCTCCTGCTCAGCTGGTGAACCTGGGAATATTGAGGCAATGTTACAGTTGCCTCATGTACACAGACAACCCTCTCCTCCTCCCACAAAACACAAATACATGCGAGAGTTGCAACTATACGGCCAAACTGGAGGCTGAGCTCTCTCAACATAGGACTGGCATGACCAGACAGGAGGAGAAGGTAACCACACACACTATAGACCCAGTCTCACATAATACCATCACAACCTCAAATCATACACATAAACACACAAAGACATACTCGGAGGCTCTGATCAAAAATCTACCAAAACAGCAGAGGCCACCAAAGCAGACACCCAAACAACTACCACCTCAGAACACAACACCTGCAACACATAGACCACACAGTCAGAGTGTCAAGCAGTCACAGCCCTTAAGGCCAAACACAATGCCAGACACACTAGTCATTGGTGACTCCATAGTCAGACACACTGACGCCCCGCCCACCAGACTGAGTAAGGAGAAGGTCACAGTAAGCTGCCTGTCGGGTGCTAGAATCCGCCACATAACGCATGCACTCAGGTCTCTCAACAGCAGGTACAAGTACGACTCAATCATTGTCCACGCTGGTGTTAACGACCTGAGACGCACCTCCTTGGACTACATGAAAAGAGACATAGAGGAGCTCTCTGATTATGTAGCCCAAGCAGGTATGACCCTGACCTTGAGCAGTATCCTACCTTCACCAAGAATGATGCCACAATACAGAGATAAGATGATCAGCTTTAACAATTGGCTTAAACTCTGGTGTCATTCAAAGGGGATCCAATGTCTGTCTGCCTGAGATGACATGCTGGACAAGCCACGCTGCTTCGCAAGGGACGGCTTGCACTTGTCACCCCTGGGATTCCGGATTTTGGCAAAGGCTCTTGCCACCCCCATAGTGCCTTTTTTAGGCAAGGCTCAAATTCTAAACCTACCACCCTAGAACAAAACAAAGAAAAAAAACTAAGGGTAATGCTGCTCATTGCCAGAAGTCTCAACCTCAAGATGCACGCACTCGAGGCCCTTCTCATTATGGAGAACATCGATGTCTGTGCTGTGACAGAAACCTGGTTCAAGGCTCCTGAGAGCACCCCAGCACTATCAGGTTTTACCTCATATCATGCTCCGCCCCAAAACCCGGACAATACCAAGAAAGGAGGAGGGGTATCCATATTCATCAAGGACACCCACACCTCAAGATTGGTGGCATCGCACGATGCATCGGAAACCATCCAGGTGCAATTAACCATAGGCAAGATTGCTCTGCAATTTGTAGCATGCTACAGGCCACCCTCGCAAACTCAGGAACCTCATATGGCCTTCCTGAAAACACTGGAGGGGATAAATGTATCTCCAAACACCATCATACTAGGTGACTTCAACTACCCTAATATAGACTGGGAACACTACTCAAGCCCAAACACTCTAGTCCAAAAGTTCCTGGAATTCATAAACTCAAATGCCATGGAACAACTAGTCACCATCCCCACAAGAGGAGAAAACATACTTGATCTCATCATCACGAACATGGGAGCACAATGTTCAACGCCGAAGTATACCCCTCACTGGTGAGATCTGATCACAAACTAATCTCGCTGGAGGTCCTCATCCCGCCCCACCGAAACGAACAAGACCACAGTAAAGAACTTCTCGAAAGCTGACTTCACACTTCTAAAGACTAGTGTGGTCTCCTTTAAGGCCCCTGAGCCGGCGGTTAACATTACTCAAACCGCTGAATCACTTACAAATGCCTTCTACCAGCACCTGCAGGGCTGCATGGATCAGGCAATCCCAAGCAAAACAAAGACTCTTTGTACCAAAGGCAAGCGTCCAGTCTGGTGGACCCCAGCCATAAACAAACTCTACAACAAAAGGAGAAAGCTACTACAAGATAGAGCAAAATCCTTAAAAGGTAAGACACCGCTGATCACTATATAAGTAAAAAGCTAAGAGCTCTCATAAAATCATCCAAAGCTAATTTTGAGAAAAAAATAGCTAAGGACTCTAAAGACAACCATAAGGCATTCTTTAGCTATGTCAGAAACCTAGGAGGAAACTCCCAGATATGCTCAGAATTACTTCAAGATGATGTGAAGATTACTGATCCTACAGACATTGCCAACATACTGGCTGACAGGTTCAGTGCAAACTTCTCCCCCCCGTCCCCGCCTAAAGGAGAGATATCTATACCAAATGATTGTAGCCCCCCAAACATCTCTAACGCCCAGGTGAGAACTGCTCTCTCCAAGGCAAAGAACACAGCATCCATGGGACCTGATGGTGTCCCCGGCTGTGTGCTCCATGAACTCAACGAGGAATTAAACCCACAGTTAGGACAGCTGTTTAATCTTAGTCTCACCTCCGGATACGCACTCCAGGAGTGGCGCAGCGACTGTGGTCCCACTCCACAAAGGCGGTGCCTCCACCGACCCTGGAAATTACCGTCCCATTAGCTTGACAAGCCTTATCTGCAAAGCCATGGAGAGGATCATAATGGATCTCATAAATGAAGACATAGGGAACTTGCAGACTTTGGATCCAACCCAGTTTGGCTTTGTCAAAGGCAGATCATGCCTTTTAAACTTTGTTGACTTTTTCGAAACAGTCACCAAGGCCATTGACGAGGGAAAGGCAGTCCATACAGCCTACCTAGACCTGGCAAAGGCTTTTGATACAATACCTCACTCGGGTATCATTGAAAAACTCATCAACTTAAATGTAAACCCATACATTACAAGATGGGTTGCAAACTGGCTGAGTGACAGAACCCACAGGGTCAGAGTTGCTGGAAAGTTTAGGAAAGGAGAAATATTTTTTTTTTTTTTTTTGCAAACAGAAAAAAATGCAGTAAATGCTTTGTTTTCGACTAAATTGCTATCAAAGGCTGGTACACTTGAGTGTATTAGCCTGTTTGTTACTTTTAAGCAATACTTTAGCCCACAAGTGTAATCAACAATATAAGCTCAAACTCTTCAAGACTCTCTTCCTTCCGGGACTGTTGCGATCCAGACAGACAACATGTCAGTTTTGTGGTACATCAACAAGCAAGGCAGGACCAGGTCCTACCCCATGTGTTAAGAAGCCCTCCGGCTATGGCAATGAGAGATTTCCTCCCAACGTTTTCTGACAGCAATGCACATCCCTGGGAAATCCAACGTAATATTGAACAGGCTCAGCAGGGCTATCCTCATGCCTCACGAGTGGTCTCTGAATCAGGAAGTTGCGGACCTTATCTTCCACAAATGGGGCCAACCTTGCTGCAGTCTATTTGCCACCCCCCTCAACAACAAATGCAGCAGCTACTTCTCCCTGCTTCCTCCTCTAGGTCAAACTCCCAGGGACGCTGTAGTCCACGTTGGCCTCAGGGACTCCTTTATGCATTTCCCCTAATTCCAAGACTCGTACAGAAAGCAAAATCATTGGGTTGCAAAATTATCCTCATTGCCCCCTATTGGCCTCGACAGATATGGTTTCCGTTCCTGCACCTTCACCTTCTAGACCAGCCTTTGGAGATCTGTTTATTCATCAGTCAGGTGGGTTACACCAGTCTGTTCAGACTGTCAAGCTCACAGCTTGGTTTCTCCACTTCCTACCTTAGCCAGGCTTCCAAGTATCTCCCCAGCAGTTTGCGATATTATTGTTTCCTCCCATAAGTAAACTACGAGAAAGACTTATGCTAGCAAATGGAAAAGATTTTCTTACTGGACAGAATCTAGAAACTTAGACCCCTTTTCAGCCCCAGTCCATCAAATTCTAGAATTTCTAGCAGAGCTTTTTCAGTCAGGTGCGGCTTCTGCTACCGTCAGGGTACAACTGGCTGCCATATCTAATTTTCATATTGAAATTCTTAATTCTAGCATAATGTTTCATAAGCTCTGCAAAGCCTTCATGAGAGGGGAACATCTCTTCTTAGACCCCCAGTGAGGGATACACCTCCTCCTTGGGATCTCAATTTAGTTTTGACTTCTTTGATTCTGCCTCCCTTTGAACCAGCAGCTTCATGTCCCTTAAAATTTCTTTCTTGGAAAACACTTTTTCTGGTTGCTATTACCTCAACTAGACGTTTTTCAGAACTCCATATATGGTGTTTCACAAAGATAGAGTTTCTGAGAACCAACCCATCCTTCATACCAAAAGTCTGTTCAGAAAACAATTTAAATCAATCCATTGATCTCCCCATCTTCTTTCCCAATTATAGCAACAAGGCAGAATACAGTCTTCACCAACTGGATGTGCACAGACAATTACGTTTTTACCTCCATAGGACCAAAGAGCTAAGAAAGTCAGGCCAGTTATTTCTCCTATGCTCACAATAAGCAAGGCCTTCCAGTTTCTAAGGTGACCTTATCCAAATGGTTATCTGACACCATTGCCTTTATTTATCATTTAAGACATAAACATCTACCACTAAAACCGAAAGGTCATTCTACTAGAGCATTAGCCACTTCTGTAGCCTTTCAGTCTAAATTGCCCATAGACTCAATTTGTGCAGCTGCCACTTGGGCAAACACTCCTACCTTTATCTCTCATTACAAAGTGGATGTGGTCTCCCAGAGCAGGGGCTTCCCTTGGTTCCACTGTTCTGAAGAGTCTATTCCAATGAGCCACCCGGGGTCTTTAGGTACTAGGACCGCTGTCCCAAACAGCAAGAACGAAGGCGAGGTGGGACAACTTAACAAAAAGAAGTTATGTACCTACCATAACGTTCCATGTTAGTTGTCCTTCATCTCGCCTTCCTTCTTGCGTTCCCCCCTTCCTGGAGGATTGAGAGGAGCTCACTATGGTTTCACTGGCTGATTTCCTTTTTTTCTCGATTCACATGCCAGGTAACTTTGACAGTTTACTCTGATCTTTTATTTTGGTAAATCAGTTTTTAGGTTACTGGTTACTTTATATGTCTAGTGTGCGCTATCTCAAATGAGATCTGGGTAGCTGACGCTGGGCATTCTGGGATAAGGGTTAGCCTCGAGCTATAGAAGTAGGCAGAGTCGGAGCTGAGGATCGGCTCCGAACCCAAACAGCAAGAAGGAAGGCGAGATGAAGGACAACTAACATGGAACGTTATGGTAGGTACATAACTTCTTTTTTTTTAGATTAACAATATTGTATCTGTTTTTTAAAGGTATTCATTTAGAAGTTGTAGACATAATATGACCTGAAAAAGCCATGTTGATATGATGCTCAGAAAAAAATTTACTCAGTAGAGTACAAAGAGTATGCCTGGCTACACACTTGCTTGTATGTGTCTTTTTCGCTGTATTTACACTCCCAGCTCTGTAGCACAACATGGGACTTTGAATAGCAGTCAACCTGTGAGAGTCTGGGTAGTATGCAGATTGTATGTGAATGTCAGCTTAAATCTGTTGAGAATGATTTGGTGTAACCAGTAATGGAAACGCACTTTTTTTATTAAAATATTAAATATTAAGGCTAAATAGTGGTGGAGACACTATACTCGAGTAATTTTATCTGGAGACTGTTTCGTAAATGTTTGCTTACAAAAATAGATATAAGATGATAAAAGTGCATTCGAAAGAAATTGTTCATAATAGAAACATACTATTTTGTGGAATGTCTTTTACTGAAAAGGAATAGGATTAAAGTATTTTCGAAGCTGGTACCAATAGTTAAACTTTTTGGAGACTGTAAGCTCCGGTGTGATATGCTAAGGAATTTATAAAAAAAAAACATGACTGCAGATTCAGCATTTCAAAGCAGTTGTATATTGTTAACTTGTTAATGGTCACTTTGAGTGCTAGATACTTGGAAGTTTTTGATACCATGTTAATGATGTTGGCACTGATAGAACATGCAAAAACAATTCATTTGGTGAAGGAAATAATGATAAATTTTTGTTTGACATATAATACAGGCTGTAAAGATAAGATTGGAATGTCATGTTTTATTTACTTGTTTTAAATTATATGTTGTTCTGTTATTTTAACAAAGGTGTTACTGCTTCTTAAGTACTTTGGCATCTTTTACACTCACTTGAGCAGCTGTCAGCTCAGATAAAGATGTAACTTCCTTTTAACGTCTGATCCCAAAGTATGGCACCTCGGAAATATAGCCCTAAATATTGGAATGTAAATTCTTGCTGATGGTTTGAGGATAGAACCCACAGCTTTCTGATCTTCTGCGGTTGCCTGATGAGCCAATGACAATGCATTGTGGAATTTTTCACAGGGTTCCTGGGTATTCCAGACATTCTTATGAAGTATATGCAAGCAATAATGCCTGACAAGATGTGTGTTAATGTGTAATTAATGCCTGCTCAGGAGTGTTGTGAGGCCTGATGCTGCTGGGAGAGGGCTTCTACACCCCTGGAAGGGCATTAATTACACATTAACACACAGCCTGGAGGGCATTATTGCACTTAGGAATTGAATGTCTGTAAAATTGTTCTGTTTTACATATTTTTGTATTTTTTTAAGTTCTGTTTTATGTTTTAATATATTTTTAATGTAAAATAGTTTAATGTTTCATACTTTCTGTGGTATATGTTAATGGTGTTGGAGGAAGCATTTTACATTCAAAATATATTAAAAAATAAAACAGTACTTAAAAAATACATAAGTAAGTAAACCACAACAGTTTTTCAGACAGCCCATTCCCTAAGCGCTGGGAGAAATTATTCTCTCTTCACTCTCTCACACATGCTCCCCAGGGGAGCGTATGTTCACTTTTGCACTTCTGATACAGACACACACACACACACACACACACACACACACACACACACACACACACACACACACACACATTTTTTTTTCTTTGTTAAACAGCAGGAAGCGCTGTTTAGCAAGAGTAAAATAATGGCGGCTGTTTCGTTTTCTGAGTCCAAGCTCCACAACAGCTTGATATGCTGCTGTGCAGCGGCTAACTCGTTTTTCAGCAGGTATTACTTGTACATTAATATCCTGCTGGAGAATGTCCGCTCTCCAATTAGGGTACTGATGTACAGTAACCCATTCTCTATTCTTAACAAGTAAATTTGACAAAGTTTTTTAATGTACTTCTCATTTTACACCTAGACTCACCACTCTGAAATAAGTCAAAACGTTCTTCTAGGAGTACTTGATCTGTTACTAAGGAAGGATAATAGAAGGGTCAGAATTTTGCAGTAGTCAGTGTCATAGTAACTGAAACAAAAGCAGAAAGTCACAAGTGGTGAACAAGAAAATGTGCAGTTGCTGAACCTGAAAGCCTGACTAGCTATGTTTAGACAGTTTTTTTGTATGAGAGGAGATAGACAAAGAAGGGAGGTGCAACATGAGAACGAATTGTGCATGTATCAGTGCTCTAACAAGATAATGTGAGAGATATTGAGGGAAACTTAGGTATGCAATGTATGCCTTGTAGTTTATTAGAGCTGAAGGATTAGGCATATAGGTATAAGCAAGAAAAATTACCTAAATGTATTAAACATTTTGTGCTGGTGATGGTAATGGAATGCATGTTACAGTTTTTGAGCAGTTGTCAGAACAGTGTTGGGCATTTACCTGAAAATTGCAGGGAAGGAACAGGTTGCTTTTATCAGCACAGGTGCCGCACATCTGACTTTTCAGAAGATTACTTCTTAAAATATGCAATTTTTTGTCCCATATGTGCCACACACAATCAAGAAAGTTTAGCATATTTCCATGAAAATGTCTGCACATATACTTTTATACTGTTTATGCCTTGGTTCCTTTGTGTGATGTTCAACAAGTCAGTGCTATAAGAAGACTTTAGAAATTTTTTTTTTTTAACCCTGCGAAGCTCTGCTATTTCAAAACGACAGCAGCAGTTTCTATTTTAGCCTGTCTGCCTAGAAGAAGGAAAATGAGGAGGAAGAATCATTCCGAAATGTAATACAGGCGCGCTTTCTCCTTAGAAAATTAGCAAAAGGCTTTAACAAAGCTCCGACAATAATTAGCACTGAACCTCAGACCTAGGCTGTGGAGATCCCTTTCTCATATATGTGAATTTACTTTTTCATCAGTATCTTATCCTTTTTTTTCAGGAGCAGTACTGTTGCTTGCCATCATCTTTTCATCACTGAAAGCCAATACCTATTTTTCCTGAGTCACTTGGGCAAATAGCAGATTTTTTTGCTGATGACATAATTTCTTTCTCAAAGCAATGCTTACAGATACAGGTGTAGCATCCTTTACTGTCTGTTGCAGAGGTAGATGTTCTTCGTGTTTCACTGTTGCAGTCATTACATTTGGGATATCTGCTTGTAGGTAGCCCTCAGTCTGCCTGATTAACAAAGTCTTGGGTCCTGCGTCGGTTGCTGTCTCTTCTTCCGTGACGTCAGGGGTATAAAACATGCAGCCTGTGTCATTACATCAATCTTTCTTGCCGTGCGGTGCCTGAAGCAGAAGCAGTTGGCAAGTGCCGGTCGGCCGACTCCTGAAATTTTCATTTTCGAGTTTCAGTACCGAAGTCTTCAACTAAAAGCTAAGTACCCCATTGGGGAAACTTTTTCTTGCTCTAAACCAATGTCAGTAAAAGTAAATAATTACATTTCTTATGGAAAGCAAATGCCTCATAAAGATTTTCATTCGTACTGTATTCCTTGCCTAGGCCCTGACCACGACGTACCTCTCTGTTGGTTTTGTGCTTTATTTAAACCACGAACTATCCATCGTCGGTATATTTGTGCTTCTAAATTTTTTGGTGCTCGGTTCAATTATCCTGATATGTCTTCGGTAAGCCATCCGATTACCAACATTCTGAAAAAACGCAAAGATAGACAGAGACAGGCCACCCAGTTCGCCGGTACTCAGTGAGGTGCTTTCGCAGCCCCTGATACCTGCTACTTCAGATTCACAGGCCTCTACTGAAACCCATTCGGAGTCCGGTATGCCGTGAGATGCTTCAGCTGTGGAACCTGCGGATGTCTCTACCTTAGATGGGTCCGGAGCCGCTGTGCAGGCACCGGCTTCTGAGGGTGTATTCAGGCCTACTGACTTGCTTATTAAACCGTCTCCATCTTCTTCTTCAAGGCCTAAACCTTGAACCATGCCTAGAAAACTGGCGCCCAGACCACATGGTCAAGTCTCTATGCCTAAAGAACAAATGATAAGAATGACTGAAGACCTTATTACTTTAATCGGGGGAAGCCAACCCCCCCCCCCCCCCACTAAGAGACCTAGGATTGAGTTTGCTTATGATACTTCTGACAAGGATTCTGAAATTTCTGTTTCCTCTGATGACCAGGATTTACCCTTATCTACCTATGAGGATTCTGATGCTGAGGACTCTATTCCCTCTGCTTCCTCCCCAGAGGATTTTTCTTTTGGTGAAACCTTGCATACTCTCAGGGAGTTTTTTTCGTTGGAAAAGTCAGGATTTCTCTGATTCTATAAAGAGGCTTAGGGATTTCTTACTCCTGCCCCAGCACAGGCCTTTAGCTATACCTCCTGTGCTGGACATTGTTGATGATGCCTTTTCGGAATCTAGCATGGCCCCTGACTCTTTACCTCCTGCTTCCAGAAAACCTGATAAATATTAGTGTTCCTGACTCTCACAAGTTCCTTTTCAAAAATCCTACTGCAGATCCTGAAACCATTTCACAGGGACCCAAGGGCATTAAAGCTACTACTGCCAAAAATCCTACCCCCTCTGATAGAGACTCCAGGGTGCTGGATAGATGGGGCAAGAAGGTATACACTTCTGCAACTTTTGCCATTAGGGCCTTGAATTGCTAGTTTCATATGTTAAAGTATCAGCTGCATATTATTGGATTGCTTAAACAGAAAATTATGTTGATTCCTGATTCTGCTGAAAATAAGGATTTACAGGATTTTATGCATTCTGCTCAACAAGTTGGTAAACATACATTGCAATGTGGTTTTAATTCACTAGAGGCCTCTTGCAGGGCTGCGGTCAGTGGGTCTGTACTTAGAAGGCATGCTTGGCTTAAGGAGCAATCCTTGCCAGATCATGTTAAAGCAAAATTACTGGATGCTCCCATAAATCAGGGCCACCTGTTTGGCAACAAGGCAGAAGAAGTTCTTAAAAAAGATGGAGGATAAAGCTAAATCTTTGCAAACTGTTGGACTTTTTACAAGTACAACCTCCAAGATTTAGTAGGCATTGGCCTTCTAAGAATTGGTCCTTTCCTGCCTCTTCCAGACCTTCTCAGTCCAAACCCAGATCCAGCAGAGCACCCAGGCTTCAGTCCCAGGGGACGCACAGCACTAAGCAGTGGGGGGGCCTCCACTTCCAAATTTGGGAGTAATAAAACTCCCCCCATGGTAAACTGTCTCAATGACTTATTTTTAAAACTTCCAAGCACTTCTCAACTGACTGCCCCTTTGGGGGGAAAGATGGTACTTCATGCAAAGAACTGGGGACTCATTACCCAGGACAAATGTGTTTTAAATATAGTGTCCTGAGGATGCAGATTTCACTTTCACACATCACCAACTCCAAGCAGTTGGCCGGATCTACCTCCAAAGCAGTGGGCAGAGGCCCAAAAGCAAGTACTCTCTCTCTTAAGCATAGGGGCTATTCAGTTGGTACCAGAAGAGAAAAAAGGACATGGTTTCTACTCGAGATTTTTCCTGGTACCCAGAAAAGACAATTCATGGCGTCCTATCCTGGACCTGCCTACTCTAAACACCTTTTTGGTGATTCCAAAATTCAAGATGCTGACTCTTTACCAGTTGCTTCCTATGCTAAGCAAAGATGCCTGGTTGGTAACACTAAATTTAAAGGAAGCATACCTGCACATCCCAATCAGGGAATTTTGCAGAAGATGCCTACTCTTCAAAGCAGGCTACACGCACTATCAGTTCTCTGCACTGCCCTTTGTCTTATCTACTGCGCCCAGGGTATTCACAAAATGCCTTGTACCAGTCATTGCAGTTTGCAGGCAAATAAATATTCAAATATACCCATACCTGGACGATTGTCTAATTCAGGCAGAAAACCAGGACATACTTTTGAATCATCTGGCTTTTGTACAGAGGGTGCTAACTTGTCTGGGGTACACCATAAACGAAAAAAAATCACACCTGGTAACCTGTCAACAAATTATATTCCTGGGAGCAAGCTTGAATACAACTTCCCAGATGGCTTTCCTCATGCCAGAGAAACAAATTCACTTGACAACCTACTTCAAACAAGTGGTTACAAAAACCCTGCTATTTGCAAGGCAAATACTACAAGCCTTGGGGTTCATAGCCTCTTGCATTCTTCTAATTACATATGCAAGACTGCATATGAGGAAACTACAGTGGTATCTAAAAAGCCTATGGTGTCAACATTCTCAGGATCTAGAAGCAGTGATTCCTATCATTCCTTGTCTATGCCTAGAGTTCCTTTGGTGGGCAGAGGCCTGCCACCAAAACTAGGGGCTACCATTCACACTACCCCCTGCCACCTAAAACCCTAACAACAGACTCATCAGACTATGCATGGGGGGGCACACCTGGCAGGGAAGTGCATTCAGGGCAAATGGAACCCAATTCAAATGCACCTTCACATCAGTCATAAAGAAATGTTAGCTGTACAGAACGCTCTGACAGCCTTCAAGGACCACATTCTTCCAGGGCAATTAATGGTAAAGACGGGCAACACCACTGTTATATGGTACATAAACAAACAGGATGGTACACATTCTTACCCCATCTGCAGGCTAACCATGGCATTGTGGAACAGAGCCTTGAGCTACCAAGTACATCTACAAGCTCAATTCCTACCAGGAAAACTAAATACACTGGCAGATGGACTAAGCAGAACCCTCATGGACCCACATGAGTGGAAACTGGAACCAAGGATTTTCAACATGTTGACAAGCAAATGGGGGAGCCCAGATATAGACCTGTTTGCCCCTCCCCCCAGAACTATCAATTGGAAACATTTTGTGCAAGGACTCCCCACAAACAAGCTTGGAAAGTGGATGCTCTGTCCTTCAGCTGGAAATGCCTTTCCTCCTCTGCCTCGGCTCTCCAAAGTACTACTAAAGATCAAACAAGACAAACCAAGGATGATTTTGATTGCACCAGCCGGCCACACCAACACTGGTACCCCCTCCTGCGCAGTGTGTCACTGTTGGCCCCATGGCACATGCCTCAGACTCCTACCCTGCTGTCTCAGCAGGAGAACCAGATTCTGCGCCTTCAACTTCAAACACTGAACTTAGCAGCCTGGCTAATTACCTAAGCTCTCCTTTACCATCCCTCAGTAAACCAGTGATGGATGTTATTTTAGAGGCAAGGAGGCCTAGTACTAGAAAATCTTATGCTGAAAAATGGAAAATATTCTGTGCCTGGAACCAATCTCAAGGGGTGAGCACAGCAGTGCCCAATTTACCCCAGATTTCTCAGTACTTAACTGAGATGCTTCATAAAGGCCTGTCTTTTTCCTCAATAAAAATTCACGCCTCAGCCATTTCAGCTCATTATAGGTTCATAGGTTGATACTAGGCTATCTGCCCAAGGGCATTTATAAGCTTAGCCAGAGTGTGTTTGGCTTTCGCCACCCTTTTAGATTAGTTGACTGTGCCTCTGTATAGTAGGTCACAGAAGGTAGCCCTTTTAAGGTTAGTTTACTGTACCTCTGTCAAGCAGGGACACAGAAGAAATCCCAGGGGTAAACTTACGATCTCCCATCCACTCGTCAAGATTTCTCTTGAAGAGGGTCAGTGAGGGGCTCTGCCTAACATGGATTGGGATTTTGTTCCAGAGTGAGGGGAGCCTCTGGGATATGAATCTGTCCCTCCAGCATGTCCTATTTCTTTCTGTGCTGAGGTTCAAGTCCCTGGAGCGTGTAGCTGTAAGGGATTTGGATTTCCTGAGGTGAAGCATGTCCATTAATTCTGGGTTAGACATGGCTTTATACGTCAGACACAGATCGCCTCTGAGTAGGCGGTATGCAACTGAGTAGAGCTGGAGTTTCTTTAGCCGAACTTCATAAGGCATTTGTTTGAGCCCCTTGATCTTGTTGGTGAGATACGTTTGGGGGTCTTTCCAGTTGCTGAAGGTGTCTGGCAAGGTACATCCCAAATGGGGCATTGTACTCAATTATGGGCCTGATAAGTGATGAGTAGAGGGGCACAATGACCTCTCTTGATTTAGATGTGAACCCTTTTGTGATAAGGTGGGCTTTTATAGAAGGTCTTTCTAACCACTTTGACAATGTGATTGTCAAAGGAGAGATTGCTATCTACTTGTGTCCCCAAGTCCCTAATTACTTCTTCCGTACTTAATGGATTACCACCTATGTGGTAATTTGTGGGCACTTTGTTTTTCCCAAAGGAGATGACTATGCACTTTTTGGCATTTAGCTTTAGGCCATGGCTCTGGCACCAGTTATCCGTCTCTGTGAGACCCTTTTGGAGGATGCTTGTGTCAGCCAGAGAGTCTATTACAGCACCCAGTTTGCAGTCATCTGCGAACTTGGTCAGCCATAGTCCACCCGTGTTAGCCTGTACCTCGGAGAAATATATACCGAACAAGAGAGGTCCCAGGACTGAGCCTTGTGGGACACCACTTGTAACTGGTTTAGAGTCTGACATAGCACCTGCTATTCTGACCATGTGGGTTCGATCTCTGAGCCAGTTTGCAACCCATCTTGTGACATAGGGGTTGATATTTAAGCTGGTGAGCTTATTTATGATGCCCGAGTGGGGTATTGTGTCGAAGGCTTTTGCGAGGTCCAGGTAGGCTGTGTGGACTACCTTCCCTTCATCTATGGCTTTGGTAACCGTTTCAAAGAAGTCGACCAGGTTCAAGAGGCAAGATCTGCCCTTAACTAAGCCGAATTGGGTAGGATCCAGTATCTGGAGGTTCCCAATGTCTTTGTTTATGATTTCCATGATGATACGCTCCATAGCTTTGCAGACCAGGCTAGTCAGGCTTATAGGGCGATAGTTTCCGGGGTCTGTTGTGGCACCACCTTTGTGGAGTGGGACCACTGTTGCTGTACGCCATTCGTTGGGTACATATCCTGTAGTAAGGCTGAGATTGAACAGTGACTTTATATGAGAGTTTAGTTCTTCTTGGAGCTCGTGTAAGATGCAGCCCGGGACACCGTCTGGTCCCATTGATGCTGTGTTTTTTGCTTTGGAGAGGGCAGCTCTCACCTGTGCATCTGTGATCTCAGGAAGGCTACACTCTGTTGGGATAGACATTTGCTCTTTTGGGGGGAAGGGGGGGGAGAGGTTTGCACTGAACCTTTCTGCCAGGATGTTGGCAATGTCTGGGTTCATTGTATTTATTGTCATTTTGCACTAACTCGGAGCATATCTGGGAGTTGCCTCCCAGGTTTCTGACATAACCAAGGAAGGCCTTGTGATTATCTTTAGTGTCTTGTGCAATTTTTCTTTCGAAGCTGGCCTTAGATGATTTTATGAGGGATCGTAATTTCTTGCAAGTACTGATCAGTGACGCCTTCCCTTTTTGGGATTTTGCTCTGTCATGTAGTAGCTTTCTCCTTCTGTTGTATAGCTTATTTATGACCGAGGTCCACTAGACAGGTCTCCTGTCTTTGGAGGAGTGAGTCTTGGTTTTATTTGGGATAGCATGCTCCATGCATTCCTGTGGGTGCCCATAGAATGCTTTTGTAAAGGATTCTGCATTTTGGGCTGTATTTTCCACTGGCCCGGGAGCTTTGAAGGATTCCACCTCAGTTTTGAGAAGTGTGAAGTTTGCTTTTGAGAAGAACCTCCCCTCTTCTCTCTTCCACTGCTCAAGCAGTTCCTCGGAGGGGCGAAAAAGTTTAAGACCACCCAGGAAAGCTCCAACTCCAGCCTGGGACCTTAACTTTGTATTGGAAAAACGCACCCTTCCTCCTTTCGAGCCAGCTGCTACTGCAGTTTTAAAATTCCTTTCTTGGAAAACAGCTTCCCTTTTAGCCATCACTTCAGCAAGAAGGGTATCTGAATTGCAGGCCCTTATGGCAGTAGAGCCTTTCATCATCTTTCATGCGGACAGGGTGTCCCTCAGGACCAGTCCCTCTTTCATGCCAAAGGTGGTATCCATCCAGTGTGGCCTTTAATTAGTCCATTCATTTGCCTACCTTCTTTCCTAATCCACAGAACAAAGGGGAACGGGTACTGCACTCCTTAGATGTCCACAGACAACTTAGATTCTACTTGGACAGGTCTAAACCTGAAAGGAAATCTGATCAACTGCTGGTGGCATTTGCTGCAGGGACAGATGGGAAGTCTATTTCAAAGCGAACCATCTCCAAATGGATAGGCCATTGCATTCACTTCTGCTGTAAGCACCTTGGAAAACCTATCTCACAGGGGATCAGATCCCACTCAACCAGGGCTGCATCTACCTCTACAGCCTTTTTCAGAGGAGTACCTACCAGGGACATCCTAGAAGCTGCTACCTGGAGTTCTGTACATACTTTCATCAAACATTACCATTTGCCAATTTTCTCTAAATCCAGAGCTGGCTTTGCCACTGCAGTTTTGCAGGGCCTTATAGCTGGTCCTAATGCTATCTAAATTCCTCCTCCCATCCTTAGCTTTGGGAATCTACCCAAATGTAATGACTGCAACAGTGAAACACGAAGAATATAGTACAGCTGTATACAGTTACCATAAATGTAGATGTTCGAGTGTATTCAGTGTTGCAGTCCTGGTTACCCTTCCTCCAGCCCCTTGACTTAGTTTGACTATACCTCTTCTCTCCTTTT
The DNA here is from genome assembly GCF_019279795.1 of Protopterus annectens. Taxonomy (NCBI): domain Eukaryota; kingdom Metazoa; phylum Chordata; order Ceratodontiformes; family Protopteridae; genus Protopterus; species Protopterus annectens. The sequence continues at coordinate 594,507,272 of NC_056725.1, read as the reverse complement.
CAATGCTTAAAAGCTTTTTGGTGTATTTGCTTTTTTGTTTGAGGTATAACCTTGTATTTTTATAGATTTAATTGCTTCCCATTAGGGGGGCACCTGACGTGGGGCAAGAAAAACTAATGTAATGACGTCAGCTGCATGTTTTATACCCCTGACGTCACGGAAGGAGAGACAGCAACCGACGCAGGACCCAAAACTTTGTTAATCAGGCCGACTGAGAGCTACCTGCAAGCAGATAACCCAAATGTAATGACTGCAACAGTGAATACACTCTCAAACATCTACATTTATGGTAAGTGTACACAACTGTACTTTTCCAACACTGCCTTAACCAGGCTCCTTTGAGAGGTTATCCTCTGTCATTTTGTGGTTTATCTTCCTTTTCTGCTCCATTGATCCAGTCAGGCCGGTCTTGTAGTGTTGCACCGTCTTCTAGTTTAGAGTTCAGACTGTAAGGAAATGTATAAAAATCGAAAACAAAACATGTAGGATTTTCCTCAATATGAGCAAGTATCCAAAGATGTTGATGAGGAGGAAAGTACAGCTTTGCCTACCTTTCTCTTGGATAATCCTAAGTTTAAGAAAACTAAAGCTTATATAGAGGGACATGTCTGTAGAGCGCCAACAGAATGTCTAGGAGAAGGTGGAACAGTTTTACTAGTTGGTACTGAAAAGATTCGACAAATAGTCTAGTTTTGAAGACACATGACATATGAGCATGCAAGCTCCAAAGGTAGGACAGTAAAGTCCCGCACTCATGTGCACTTGACTTTAAACTAAAGCAAAGTCACATAGTTCTTGGTGAAAAGGCAGGTGCTGCTGAAAAACTGCCATAAAGTTGACGCTGCACTAAAATGTTTCCCAGAAAACCACTACTGCTGTAAAAGTCCAAAAAGAGGAAGGAAGTGTAGGCTTAAGCAGTCTTACCCTCTCCCTTTAAAGGGGAAAACATAGCTTAACGTTTTGCAGAGATTTAGTCATTAACGCCGTAATCTTTTTTCCAAGTGCCCTTCAGAAGCCCACGTTTTGCGCAAGAATTCAATAGTCAACATGTCATGTCCCTTTTTCAAGTAGCTTTTTTAGAAATCCAATGGTGGGAAACCCTTTTTTCTTAAATCGATCTGTAAGTTACTTTGTTGTAGCTAACCACAGGGTGCTGTGAATTCTCTGGGTTTGAATGAGTTATTAATTCCATTGATTTCCAGACCAAGTTTTTTTTCTGCAGCAGGGTTTGACAATAAATTTCCTCGAGCAAAGACTAACTAATCTGAAAGGTTTCAAATCATGGTTCGCTAGTTGTAAGTTCAGAATACAGTGTTAAAATGCATTCTTGAGGCTATCAGAAGCACAAGTTTCTCCTGCGTGGGTACCGCATGCCACTCTTGTAATTCATATTGACTGCCATTAAAGGAGTGAGAATTTTCCTTGTTCTTTCATCAAAACAGTCAGTTGTCTCCCTTGAGTGCAAACATCATGTAGGTTGCCTTATGAAACATCCACGAAGACAACAGCATTCCAAGATTTGCCCTGCCACAGCAGTTGAAATTTTAGAACTATATTTGTAGAAAGAATTTTCCGAGGTGTCTTGTTTGTTTCATATGTAGTCTGTCCAGTAGCATGTTCCATGATGGATGCCAAACGGATAGCATCACAAGATGACATCTAGTCCTGTTTAACTGACAACCCAGAGCATTTGTCCTAATTTTGACTTGAGTAAGTTATCTCAGTTGGGTGAGGAGAGCACATTGTTGCACTGCCCTTGATGTCTCCATGACCATAGAAAGAATATTGTTTTACATAGCTTTCTTGGTTCACCATCACCATTCCATTAAAATTAGCCAAGTCTTTTCCTGTGTAACAAAAGTGGTCATATTCGTCACAATTGACCTCAGTGGTTCTTTCGGGTAAGGAGTAGCTGAAGTGGCAAAGGTTCATGAGCCATCCCTATAAAAATACATTCACATGGCAGGCAAGCACTCCTGTAATGTTATTCCTGTATGACCAATAGAACACAGTAGAGTCAACCTATGAAATTTTCCCACCTGATTTAACAATGTTGTTTTTCACTTTGTTATAATAGTAGAGTGGTATGTCTGCCAGACCATAAACATGCTTCTTCACTTTCCACAATAGTCTACACATTGTGTCTCAGTATGAGGACGGATATAAATTTCACAAGAGTTGCATCCCCCTTAGAAATGCTGACTTAATGTCCATAGAGTGAACCTACTTGATGAGTTTTTGATGCAGATGTTGGTGAATCATTTGGAAATGTTTTACAGAGTTTCAAACCTTTTAGCAACAAGACATGCTTGGGTGGTGTTCCTTTTGGAGTTTCTTTGAGGGTACTCGCCTAATGGTGATGCGTTCTTGATCATCACTACCAACTTTTTCAAACACATCATTATTTTTTGCAGCTTTGTAAATATCACGCTGTCTTGTCGAGTGTGAATCAAAGGACTTTATCTTATCAGTTCCTGGTTCAATGTGAATATCTTCAAGATATGGCATGTGAACAGACCCTTGTATGCGTACAGTATCAGCTGTGTGTAGAAAGTAAATATCTCAGTATATATCAGTTCTTATACTCTCCTGTAGTTTTACTAGCTTGACCCTAGATTTCATCAGCTAGTTGTAACACTTTTCTGTCCACAAATGTTATAGTCTGACAGTTTTAGAAAGATACTAAGGTTACTATCTCATTACAACTCTTGTGGTTGCTGCACTGTGTTGGTAACATATTTTAACATACTTTGTAATTTTGTCTCCTCTTCACTTCCCTTTTCTGAGTTCTTTTGTCACTTCTAGTTAAGTGTCTCACCTTATCGCTGTCATTTTATTGATGCATCTGTCATCCACTTCAGTCTTGACTTGTGTAGCTTGAAATAATATACCCATACAGAAATGCTGCCATGTTACTTGATGACAGTGGGCCCTCTCCACTCAAAACTGTCAGCCCTGCTGTAATGCACCTTTTCTCCGATTTCAAACCTTTAAATTGTGGTGCAGACTTATTTCTGTAGAATTCTTCAAATTCTCTCTGAGCATTCTGCCTCAGGAAATGTTTTCCTTGACTCATATGCTGAAATATGCTATATCATTTATGGTCTTTTTTAGAGCAGGCATTTTTGGCAGTCAGAGCAGATCAGAGAGATTTTGGGTTCTGACAATATATAGGCCAGTATGGATTGCAGCCTTAGATATTCTGCATAATACGTTTTGCTGTCAGACCTTAATTTAATATCCTTTCCCATTCATACCTGCTACTAGCTTTTACTTTTAACATTAACATTTTAACATTATTCCTTTTGGTGTCTTTCTTAGGAGCCCATTGTTCCAAAGACTGTTTCCCACTGTGGTGATAATTTCAATATTGATGTGCACTGCCATGTCTCAAACTACGTAATAATTTAAATTCTACACCATTCTCACTGAATTATTTGAGACAGAAAATTTCCTTACAGTTTGACAGTTTGTTTCATTTTGTTTCTGCCACTTTCATTGATCAATTTACAAGTTTATGAAGGTACCAAGTGGCAGGTACAAGTTCATGCAAGTCCGTAGCAACTGTCTTGTACTCGGGAGGTCAGAGGCATACCAAAAATGTGCCTGAATTTTTGGCCTGTTACACTTCCAGGCAAGCCTCCCAAAAACAGTCTGTTTTCAAGATAAAATTACATTTGGTATCTTTATTGCCTGAACTACAAAGCATTTTTTGTAGTCTGTCTAGTGATGCACGTCCACATTGAGGGTGTAATTTCTTTAAATGTTGTGTCTTTCGGCTTTTCTCGGTTGGGGGTCGCCACAGCGGAACTCCGGTCCGCTAATGATTGGTAGTTGATTTTTACATGCCGAGTTACCAGCCCTGACGCACAACCTTCAACGAAGGTACGCCCATTCACGCATGTCTCCACGCAGAAGACGCTCTAGCTGAGAATCGAACCGGACAGCGACTTACTGTGAGGCGACAACGCTACCACAGCACCACTACTTTCTTTAAATCTTTCTCTTTATTCTCCTTGCTCATGTTTTCTGAAACTTGAGGACCTTGTTGTCATAGAGACTGTGCTTAATGTCTGTTTACTATGCTAGCATTCTAGATGATCATAGCTAGTGAATACACAGTTGTTTAAATGTCACTGCTTGTCATTTCCCAATTTCTGAATTGTGCCAAAGCAGTTATTGAATATCTAAAAGGTATCTTAACTGGAACTACTGTTGTTTCAGTATCACATTTAACTTTCACTAATTTTGTTGGCATTTTCAATTTTTGGTGGAAAGTAGTATTTTTCCATTTCCAAACCTGAAAGTCATACTAATAGGTGCATTTGTTTTGATATGTTTACCATCTTACTCTGTCTCATTTTACTGATGGAAACTGCCTGAACATTGCAGCTCCACAAAAGCTGCCTGTATATGCATTTTCAATCACAGCTGACACAAAATATTGTTGTACTACAAAAATCTTTGCATCTGAAACCAGCCCTTTGGCAAGTAGATTTGTTTCACTTTCTTCTGTATCTTAAGATACGTTTTACTTTCAGCTATTATTTTAGCTTGTTCCCATTTGTTTGGACAGTTTTTAGTTCAGTGATAGGTGTTGTATATATGACTTCTGGATCTCCTGCCAAGCTTATCTAGTGGATTTTTACTGGGAATGGCAGTCTTACCAAGCTTTCCTTCTGTCCAGCTTTCTGCTTTGTGAAATGTACTGTGTCCTGACTTATGTTACTGCCCATTGCAGTGTCAGTTTGTTTTCTCTAATATCTCTCTTTATGGTTGACATTATCAAGGCAAAATAACTTTAATATGTTTTAATACTATCTTTTACATTAAAGCATGCAATATCTAACAGCATAAAATCTCGAACTGCATTTGTGAACACGGTTATATTTATACATCCAGCTGCAGTTTTGCTAAAGTGAGTTATGCCATGGAAACTGCACTGTGCCTGATTATCCCATCAAAAAACAGTGTCTGCCTCATAAATATGAGCTTCTTCCTTTCTAATGAACTTAAGGCTGGCTATAGCCATACCTCAGTCTCTGTTCAGATCATCTGCTGAAATCTCCATTGCAGTATCTCCAGTATCCTTTTTTCTCTGTCAGTGACAGCACAATTTTAAGTGCATGTTTTTGGTTTTGCAGCATACTAACTGAAGTCCAAATCATAATCTCATTTTTCCAGCTGTCATTGGGCTTATTTTCATCAGTGTATAGTTGGAAACATCGTGTTACTATAGCCCCTGTACTGAGGAAAGCAGACTGCATTTTTCATTCCTGTAGGGAGTGTTGAGTCTGTGCAAAGACTCCACAACTTCCACCACTGTTTCTGCTGTGGCCTTCGTGGAATCCTATGCCCCTGTCTCCAGACACCCATGTTTCAGGCAGACAGTCGAGAGTTCTGTTTACACTGGGGAAGCAAGTGTTTGCACCCATTGTCCTGTCTGACAGGTTATTAAATACTTGCTACACATACTGGAATTTCAGCATGACCTAGTCGACAAAGTATAGCAGTCTGCAGGGGGGGGGGGGGGGGGGGGGCTCAAGGATTACTCTACTGTAGCTGCAACCATGGAAAATCAGATCTGCATTGCTTAAGATGTGCAGAACAAGTCTACCTGGCATTTCGCAACTGGTTGATGTGTGCTGTTAGTCCTTAATTCCCTGATTATAGTCCTCCAATTTTACACTTTCTTGTTTTGGTTGCTGCTTTAGGAGTTGGATTGTAAGATCACAGCTGGGGCATTTCTCTTTTTTCCACAATTGTGTGACTGTAGATTAAGTACAAGTGGTAATGTTTGTAGCAGTGCAGCTTTATGGGTGGGGGAGTGCAGGATGGCTTTCCTTCCTGCAAAAGTAGTTTTAATTCTTTGCTCTTTGATTGACCTAAGAGTTTTGCTGTTGATAAGTTGTAATCAGCTGTTTGGAAGTCAGTCATTTTATAGGGAACCTGATAGGGTAGTAGACAACATTGCTAAACTTCAGCACAGCTGACTGCATCTTACCTCATTTGCAAGAGATACCAATACTGATCTTGATCCCCATTTTGGGGGTCCTTGATGTTTGTTCCAGAAACAATAATCTTGGATGGAGAAAGGGTAAATCCCTTCATCTCTGGTTGGGCTGTTTTATACCCACAACTGTCGCTCCCCTGATTGCAGAGGAGCCAGCAGAGACCTTGGTTTTGCTTTAACTTACAGTGCCAACAGCAGGAGGCTCAAGAGAACTGGTACAATTCTTTAGCAGGCTTCCAGAAAGAATACTTACTACTCAGGTGGGCTTGTGCTGTCCTAAGCTGGTTAACAACAAGCTTGACTCCGACCTGACAAAGCCCTTGTGATCAAAAAACAAAACAATGTTCTGTGCCTCACCAAAGTCCAGTCAAATAAACCATAGTAAATATCCAAAAACCAATAAGAGGAGGAAGCTGCTGCACTGACTGTTAAGCAAGATACTGGTATTGTTTTTAACCTTTCATCTTACAGTTTATCTGAAGATGAGTGTTTTGTTTTAAATAAAGGGCTGACATTTGTGCCCAGTAGGGCCTGTGTATATAATGATATCATTATGGACCTTATGGTTTTTTGTCGTAGCTTAGTCTTGAAACAGATTTTTGGAGGGGATAACCCGAGTATTACCATGCTAAGGCAGCCTAGCGGTTTTGTCCCCCCTTTCTCACCCGCTATGAATTTATTCATTAATGCTTGTGAACAAGATCTGATGTGCTATTTTCAGGAGGGGACACACGGTAGATTTTATAATCTGAGTCCCACACAGAGACAAGCTCTATATGATCTTGGGAATAATGCAGATATCACTATCAAAATGGCTGACAAGGGGGGTGCTGTAGTGATACTGGACACCTCCTGGTATGAAAGTAAGTTGTTAGGATTGTTACAGAATGTTGATACGTATACCCCAATTAATCCTTTAGGTGTGAAAGGGATTATAGATAGAGTACACAACAATTTACGGTTGTTTTTGGATAGTAAATTGATTAGTGAGGATTTGTTTAAATTCCTTATGATAGAGAAGCCAGTGACACCTATATTCAAAGCTCTACCAAAAATACATAAATCAGAAACTGACCCACCCCTCAGACCCATAGTGTCTGGCAGAGGTTGGGTGACAGAAAACATTTCGATTTGGTTGGAGACTGAGTTAAGGCCATACCTAGTCAGATTGGATAGTGTGCTTTCAGATACAGGCCACTTTTTGAAATACCTAGGGGCCTATGAATTAGATCAGTTTGATGGTGGTTTACTTATGGTAACTATGGACATTCAGAGCCTGTTTACTGTCATAGGCAATGATTATGGGATACGAGCCATTTCTGAACTTTTGCAAGAGTTAGGCGTCACTACACTGAAGATAGATACCATAGGAGGTTTGCTTGGTTTGTTACTGAATAATAATGTCTTTATAGGTGTGAATCAAGCATATAGGCAGGCACAGGGGATAGCCATGGGCACCCCCTGTGCCAACACCTATGCTAATCTTGTTTTGTCCTTCTGGGAGAGGAGTATGGTATTGAATAACATGTCATGGAAAGGTCATATCAAGATGTATAAGCGTTTTGTGGACGATATTTTTATTCTTTGGGATGGGGACGATAACTCTTTAGCTGATTTCGTCTCCTACCTACATACCACCACATCATTTTTGAGGTTCACGGTTAACAGCTCACGCACACAGATTGATTTTTTGGATGTCAGGGTACAGTTGACAGAAAATGGCTTTTCATCCAGTTTGTATAGAAAAGACTGCTGGAAGAATACCTTGCTATCTTTTGATAGCACGCACCCTCGACACATATTTCCTAATATAGCGCAGGGACAGGTTGCTAGGATTTCTAGAATCAGCAATGATGATGCATGCTTCGAGCAAGAGTTGGGGACCCTGAAGGACTGTTTTCATACCAGGGGTTATGATAGGAAATTGGTGAACAACAGGATGGAGTTTGGCAGAAATTATAGGAAGGATAGGTATAAACCATGGCTGAGAACCGTTGATACAGGCACAAGCTCACAACATGACAGGGCCAGTGGACATGATTCTAGGTTGACACTAACTTATGGCAGTAATATAGGTGATGTTTGTGCACTGATCAGAGGGAATTGGAACATTTTGACTAGTGATGTAAGTTTGAAGGGTATGCTAGGTGATAAACCGGTTTTTAGATATAAAAGAAATAAAAACTTGAAAGATTTACTTTGTAGGGATAAGACCAAAGACCAGTATGGATAATCTGGCCATTACTAAACAGGGCACTTTTCCATGTGGGCTATGCAAGGCGTGTGCTTATGTAGATAGTAGGGGTGTTTTTGTACATCCAGTGACTGGAAGGTTGTTTGATTTGAAAGGGAGAGCAACATGTAGAACCACTGATGTGGTTTATTTGGCTGAGTGTCAATCCTGCACAAGTTTTTATGAGGGCAAGACCAACTGTATGTTTAAAGTTAGGGTCTTGCAGCACCTCTCTTCGATTAGAAATGGAGACACACGCAATGCATTATATAGACACTTCGTAGCTCATCCTACACATAGTTTCAAGTTTAAAGTGATAGTGAATGTGAAGTTGAACAAAAGAGGGGGAGACATTAAACAGTTAACAGAGCTATCTGAATCTAAATGGATAATTGAGTTAATGGCACACAGGAGTCCTGGGCTTAATGAAGTCATCCCTATGAGACCCGCCCTTAAGAACAGGCGGGTTTTTTACTGATTTTTACTGTTTTTCTATTGGCTTATACTTGTTTTAAAATGTTTGGTTTTGTGAGATGCTTTATCTGATGAAGGGCAGAGGCCCGAAAGCGCTCATCACTTGTATGTCTATTTTTAATAAACAGAAGGAGTTGGTATTCGAGCAGTGTCCAGTCTTATTGGTTTTTGGATATTTACCTTGTGATCAAACAAAGCCAACCATGGATAAATCCAGCATTATATTAGATTACTGCTGTTATACATTGATAGTATTTAAGAACGATATTGCTTACCTTTCTTAAATAATGTTTTTGTAGAACTGCACTGTAATGTTCCTCTGCTTTCTTCCGCCTTTTCTGATGTGCTGTGAATGTGTTCAAGAGAAGCAACAAAGACTCAACTGGGCTTCTTCTCTGTTTACTTTTAGGTTTGCCCTTTATTTTACAGGTAACAGAATGAGGGGTGATGTTTGTTTGAAAAAGCAATAGGCAAGGTTTTTTTTTTGAGGTTTAGGTTTCATATCTTTCAGAAAATGCATGCTAACAGAAAAGCAGTTAACATGTTGTATTACTTGTATTATCCACGGGGTGCACAGCACATTGGGAAAGTCGTTGAGTTTCTTTGGCTTCCAGTGTGCATAAAATTTCCCAGAAATGTCATGCAGCTCACTTCACTTTCCATAATGTCCAAATACCAACACAGTAGGATGAGCAGCCCAACATTAAGAATATCCTTATGCTAACTGGGATAGTGCCAAGAGCTTGTGAAACGTGCATTCTATAGCAGCCTTTTATTTGTCAGGCTGGAAAACAAAACAGCAAAAAGTGCATTGTAGAATGGTAGTGTGCTGAGAAAGTTGAAACTAAAGCGATATTTGACAAGATTTTAAGGAGGAACAACATAGAAGTATAGGAAATTAAGATTCTGTTTATTTACTTTTTCAGAACACACCTGATTTTTCTTCTGTTTTCCTCATGCTCTCAGTAGCACAGCCCAATAGAAAAGTCTGGCCGCTCAGTGGCAGTACTTGGCCAGACTTTTTTTCTGTTGATATATACTCCGTTTACAATGGTCATGCTCGTTGAGCTGTCCAGTCTGCATCCACATTTTTGAATACTAATGAGAAATCATTGTATAATTTGTGAGAATGGATTAATTCAGCTTGAACGGCTCGGAACACTGCCAGGTATTACCCATGTGGTGAGCCAGAGAAACGTGTTTCCTTAAAATAGGCAAGCAGTGGCTGCTCCCTTCCATCTCTCTGGCCGTCTCCTACAGCCCTCAGAGCCATAAATTAAAGTTGGGCAAACTGTGCTTTATTCCCCTGCACTATGAAGCTGCCTAGGAGGGATGTATTCTTAGCCCTTTTCCAGGGAAGCTATGCTGGTGTGGGCCTTTAAGGCAAAACAGACATGCATTTGTCAGCAGTCCCCATTCCAAGAAGGTCCCAGTGTCTGGCAGACAGATTCAGCAGGAACATCCTGAAGCCCCATAGATGATTCCCAACTTGGTCCATGGTGAAAGTGATACCTAGAATGCGCAGTTATTTGTTACATGATATTTTTGTCTCCACCGTAAACAACAAGTAGTTTTTCCTTTTGATATCTCTTCCCAGCAGTGAAAACCATGATTCATTGTCACATGCCTAGCCGATGTGCTTCCTTTTTTGCCTTTCCTCTGCTTCTGCAGATAGTGAAATTGACATGCTTCATTTCTCATGCTTAGGAATTTCTCCAAGCTTCTCTGTTTCATTTTTCTTATCACAAATCCCATTTGGTTTGCACCTCTGAGAAAGCTTATTCAGATTTGCACTCCATCAGGGTTGACTACTTGCTTGCATCAGATGTTCTTCGTGTTTCACTGTTGCAGTCATTACATTTGGGTAATCCTGCTAGCAGGTTGCCCTGAGTCGGCCTGAATTCCATAGTCTTCGGTCCTGCGTCGGCTGCTGTCGCCCCTTCCCTGACGTCAGGTCGTCAGGGGTATAAAAGAAGCAGCCAATGCCATTTTCTTTAGTCTTTCTTGCCGCGCGGTGCCCGATGCAGAAGCAGTTCGCAAGTGCCGGTCGGCCAACTCCTGAGATTTTCGTGTTCGAGTTTCAGATCTGAAGTCTTCATTAAAAGCTAAGTACCCTGTTGGGGAAACTTTTTTTCTTGCTCCAGACCAATGTCAGAAAAAGTTAATAATTGTATTTCTTGTGGAATGCAAATACCTCATAAGGACTTTCACTCTTACTGCATTCCTTGCCTAGGCTCTGACCACGACGTTTCTAGTTGTCGGTTTTGTGCTAGATCGGTACGATTTTGCACTTAGCTATTTTGGGTGCAGATTTAATTATACATTGCCGTTGGATGGCCATCCGACTACCGGAGTTCACAAGAAGCGCAAAGAAAAGGAAAAAGACAGGCAACCGAGGTCCAAAACCGACGACGAAGCTTCTCCTAAGTTGCTCGCCGGTTCTCAGTGAGGCACTTTTCCAGCCCCTGACGCCAGCTACTTTAGAGTTGCAGGCCGCTACCGACTCCCACGTGGAGTCGGTAGCGGCCGCTGGATACTCAAGGTATTGGAGCATCGGAGACTATTCCCTCAGATGGGTCCAGAGCCGCTGAGCAGGCATCGGCTTCTGAGGGTGTTTTCAGACCTAAACAATTGTACATTAAACCGACTACAGTTTCAAAGGCAAAGACTAAAGCACCTTTAAAGGCAAAGAAACAAGTTCACCAGCCACATGGACAGGCCTCCATCCCCAAAAAACAGATGCTCAAAATGGCCGAAGACTTAATTACCTTGATCAGGGGTTCCCATCCCTTTCCTGATAAGAGGCCTAGGCAAGAGACAGACTATGAATCTTCAGATCAGGTTTCCATTTCCTCAGATTCCCCCTCTGAGCAGGAATATTCTCTTCCCCCCTATGAGGATTCTGATGCTGAAGAGTCTATCCCTTCAGCTTCTCCTTCTGAGGACTATTCTTTTGGGGAAACCTTGCATACCATGAGGGAGCATTTCCACTGGGAGAGCCAAGATTTTTCATAATCTAAGAAGAGGCTCAGGGACTTTCTTCTATTTCCTCAACACAGGCCTCTAGCTATTCCACCTGTGTTAGACATTGTAGATGTTCAGAGTCTAGTCTAACCCCTGACTGCTTACCTCCAGCTCCTGTTAAGCCTGACAGATACTACAGGGTTCCTGACTCTCATAAATTCCTTTTCAAAAACCCTGCTGCAGGCACAGAAACTATTTATCATTGTCCCAAAGGGGTTAAGGCTTCCACTGAAAAAAACCCTACCTCCTCTGACAGAGATTCTAGGGCTGTAGATCGATAGGGAAAAAAGATTTACACATCTGCAACCATGGCTATAAGGGCCTTAAACTGCCAGTTTCATATGCTTAAATATCAGCAATATGTCATGACACTGCTTAAACAGAAAATGTTGGTAAATTCTGAATGTGCAGATAACAAAGAAATGCAGGATTTATTGCATGCAGCTGAACAAGTTGGAAAACATACTTTGCAATGTGGTTTTGATTCTCTGGAGGCCTCCTGCAGGGCCGCAGTAACAGGTTCTGTAATTAGGAGGCATGCTTGGTTAAAGGAACAAAGTCTGCCTGATCATGTCAAAGCTAAATTATTAGATGCACCATTACAGCATGATACCTTGTTTGGTGTTAAGGCAGAAGAGGTGTGAAAGAAAATGGAGGACAAAGGTAAATCTATGCAAACGGTCAAAGAGTTTTTACAAGTACAGCCACCTAGGTTTAGCAGACACTGGCCTACAAAGAATTGGTCCTTTCCAGTGTCAGACAGACCTCAAAGGAGCAGATCCAGATGCCCTAGAGGCAGATCCCAGCCACAGGGTTTGTACAGGTCTAACCAATGGGGTGCTTCTACCTCCAAAAGTAGAGAAGACAAGTCACAACCTTACAGGAAACAGTCCCAATGACTTCCCCCTGCCTACACCAAGCACTTATTTACTGGCAGCACCCTTATGGGGAAAAATAGCACTTTTTTCTCAAAATTGGCACATTATAACCCAGGACAAATGGGTTCTAGACATAGTGTCACAAGGCTACAAGTTTCACTTCCATACCCTGCCAAGGGCAAACGGTTGGCCAGACCTGCCAAAATGGACAGAGGCTCAAAAACAAGTCTCATCCCTCATGGACATGAGGGCAATTCAACAAGTGCCAGAGCAAGAGCAGGGACAAGGATTTTACTCAGACTGTTCTTGGTACCCAGAAAGGACAAGGCCTGGAGGCCAATACTGGACCTGTCTATTCTAAACACTTTCCTGGATATTCCAAAATTCAAAATGTTGACCTTGCAGCAGCTTCTGCCCATGCTAGGCAGAAAGGCTTGGCTCGTCACTTTAGACCTAAAAGAGGCATACCTGCATGTCCCAATCAGACAATCATGCAGAAGATACCTCAGATTCAAGGCTGGTTCAAAGCATTACCAATTCTCTGCACTGCCCTTTGGCTTATCTGCTGCGCCCAGGGTCTTCAGAAAGTGCCTGGCACCAGTAATTGCTTTCTGCAGACAAAGCTATACCCTTACTTGGACGACTGCCTCATTCAAGCAGAGAACAAGGACATTCTACTACAGTATCTGGCGTTTGTGAAAAGACTTTTAACATGCCTAGGGTACACAGTCAATGAACAGAAATGAAAATTAGTACCATCTCATGAGATAATATTCCTGGGTGCAAGCTTAAATACAACTGCCCAGATGGCTTTTCTCACGCCAGACAAACAAAGGCAACTGACTACCGACTTCATAATGTTAGCAACAAAGGCCCAGTTATCTGCAAGAAAAACTCTGCAGGCTTTGGGCTTCATGGCATCCTGCATCCTAATGATTCCATATGCAAGACTGCATATGGTACCTAAAAAGTGTTTGGACTCAACATTGCCACAGCCTGGAAACTATAATTCCTCTCATTCCCTGCCTGCAACAGGAGTTCCGATGGTGGGCAACGGCTTGTCACCAAAACAAGGGACAACCATTCACATTCCCCCCAGCCAGGCAGACACTAACATTGGATGCATCAGATTATGCCTGGGGGGCACACATGGCAGGAAGATGCATTCAGGGCATATGGACCTCAAACCAAATGCATCTACATATCAATCAAAAAGAGATGCTAGCTGTTAAAAATCCCCTGACAGTCTTCAAGGACCTACTTCATCCAGGACAACTACTGATAAAGACAGACAACACCACGGTCATGTGGTATATAAACAAGCATTGGGGCACACATTCTTACCCCCTTTGCAGACTAGCCATGACTTTGTGGGACACAGCATTGACTTACCAAGTACATCTGCAGGCACAATTCCTTCCAGGAAGGAAAAATACTCTGGCAGACTAACTAAGCAGAAAACTCATGGATCCCCACGAGTGGCAGATGGATCCACAAGTCTTCAGCATGATAACAAGGAAATGGGGATGCCCGGACCTAGATCTATTTGCCTCCCCTTACAACTACCAACTAAAAAGATTCTGCACAAGGATTTTTCACAGACAAGCATGGAAAGTGGACGCCCTATCCTTCAGCTGGAAAAACCTATCAGTATATGCCTTTCCCCCTCTGCCTCTCCTCCCCAAGGTACTCCTAAAGGTCAGACAGGAGAAGCCAAAGATGATACTGATTGCCCCAGACTGGCCCTGCCAGCACTGGTACTAAATCTTAAGGAGCTTGTCTCAGTGCCCAGCTTGGACCTTACCTCAAGTACCTCATCTACTGTCCCAGCAAAACAATCAGATCCTGCACAGCCAACTCAGAACTTTAAACCTGGCAGCATGGCGGATAATGTAGTCATGCAAAACACACACCTCTCAGCAAAGCTGTGATGGATGTCATTTTGGAAGCTAGAAGAAAGCCTCGTACTAGAAAACCTTATGCTGGAAAATGGAAGAGATTTTGTGCTTGGAACCAGGCACAAGGAACAGATACAGCTGTGCCAAATATTCCTCAGATTTTGCAATACTTAACCGAGATGCTGGATAAAGGCCTTTATTTCTCATCTATTAAAATTCATGCCTCTGCCATTTCGGCTCATTACAATGCAGAGCCACCATTTTTATTCTCATCCCTTATTAAAACAGTACCTCAGAGGAGTCAAAAATGTAAGGTCTCCAAGGAGATCACCAATGCCTGCATGGGACCTCAACGATGTTTTGGAAAAATTCACCCTGCCTCCTTTTGAGCCAGCTGCTACTGCTAATATAAAGTTTCTATCCTGGAAAACAGCTCTGCTCCAAGCAATAACTTCTGCAAGACTAGTTTCAAAGCTACAGGCACTCATGGCTGTGGAACCTTTTATCATTTTTTATCCGGACACAGTCTCCCTGAGGACAAACCCAACATTTATGCCTAAGGTGGTGTCCAGTGTGGCTCTTAACCAAACCATTCATCTGCCAACTTTTTATCCAAATCCGCAGAACAAGGGGGAAAGAATTCTACATTCTTTGGATGTGCACAGACAACTTAGATTCTACTTGTACAGAACCAAAGTTTTCAGAAAGACAGAGCAATTACTAGTGGCATATGCTGCAGGATCACAGGCTATCTCAAAGCAGACTGTTTCAAAGTGGATAGGCCACTGCATTCATTTCTGCTACTTATACCATGGAAAGCCAGTGCCTAAGGGCATTAGGCCACATTCCACCAGAGCTGCAGCCACTTCAGCAGCCGTTCTCAGGGGGGTACCAACCAAGGACATTTTAGAGGCAGCTACTTGGAGTTCAGTGCACACCTTTGCAAAGCACTATCATCGGCCACTCTACTCTAAATCCAAGGCAGGCTTTTCCACTGCAGTTCTGCAGGGTCTCATAGCCGCTCCTAATGCTGTTTAGCTCCAGCCTCCCAACCATAGCTTTGGGAATCTACCCAAATGTAATGACTGCAACAGTGAAACATGAAGAACATAGTGCAGTTGTTTACACTTACCATAAATGTAGATGTTCAAGTGTATTCACTGTTGCAGTCCAGGTTACCCACCCGCCATCCCCCTTTTCTTTTGATGAAACTTATCTTTCCTTCTCTCATTTATACAACCTATGTGATGTATTTGCTTGTAGATGAAAGTAAAGTTTATATTGGTGCATGCAATTTTATTTAGAGATATAAATTTTGGCTGCCCTTTTAGGAGGCATCTGACATCTGGGGCAATAAATACTAAAGAAAATGGCGTTGGCTGCTTCTTTTATACCCCTGATGACCTGACGTCAGGGAAGGAGTGACAGCAGCCGACGCAGGACCCAAGACTTTGGAATTCAGGCCGACTGAGGGCAACCTGCCAGCCGGATTACCCAAATGTAAGGACTGCAACAGTGAATACACTCAAACATCTACATTTATGGTAAGTGTACACAACTGTACTTTATTCTGATTGCCAGATTTTAGGAATTTTTGGCAATTGTATTATTTTTTACAAAGGCTTTCTTCATGGAGTAATTACAGAGAGAACTAGAACTGGTGTAATTTATTTTCCTTGTCTATATCTATTGACCTTAAGTACGTTTCTTAGTGTTTTAAATTTTGTCCTGGGCTTTTCTTGGGTCACAGTCAGCTGGCAGCTTGATATGATTTTTACATTGGTTAGGTTTATATGCCATTTGTAACCCTCCGGGTGTGAAAGGGCTTTTCTCCATTTTCTTTTTTGACTGCTGATTCATAGGTAGGTACTAGGCTATTGGCCCTAGGGCCCCTTTATAAGCCTAGCCAAATGGTACCTTGGCTTTTGCCACCCAAGAAAATTTTTTTCCTGTGCCTCTGTTAAGCAGAGCCACAGAAGTGATCCCCGGGGTGAATTTCCTATCTCCCATCCAATCATCAAGATTTTTCTTGAAGAGTGCTAATGAGAAGCTTTGTTTGATAGAGATGGGTAGTTTGTTCTGGAGTATGGGAAGTCTCTAGGACAGGAATCTATCCCTCCAGCATGTTCTGTTTATTGTGGTGACAACTTTTATGTCCCTAGAGCGTTTAGATCGGAGGGATTGGGATTTCTTTAAGTGGAGCATGTCCAACAGCTCTGGGTTTGACATAGCTTTGTATGTTAGGCAGAGATCGCCTCTGAGTAGGCGATATGCAACAGAAAAACCATAGGCCAAGACCCTGGAAGAAAACACAGTGAAGCTTATGGACAGGGCGACCATCACACCCCCAAATTAAGAACTTTGAAAACACGATAGAAAATGAGATTAGATCTAATTTTGACAAGGTTAGATACACCAGTAACTTGAATATGGAAGAAAATAATACTTTAACAGAGTTAAGAAAGGATGTCAACCTCAGAATCATGAAACCAGACAAAGGGGGTGGAATGGTCTTGATGGACACACTTCTCTACGAAGGGAAGATGAATGAAATATTAAGGGACCCCACTAGATACACTGGTTGTTCTAGGAATTAAATAAATATAGCTTACAGAAGGATTGACATAGTCTTAGAAGACCTTTTTTCTGAGGGACTTATAGACAACAAAACACTGAGGTACTTAAAAGTAGAAAAAACAAAAATTCCAACGATCTTTGGGATTCCAAAAACACACAAAGATGGAAGGGATCCACCCTAAGACCTATATAGTATCTGCTGAAGGCTCAAAAACCATACCACTGGCCAAATATGTAGATTTAAAGCTAAAGAATATTTGGTTGAAACGTGACAATATTCTGAGGGACTCGTGGGACTTCTTGAAGTGTGAGACAAGATATGTACACAGATAATATTTCATTCCTTACTATTGACATTATTGATTTATTTTCCTGTATCCCTCACAAAGAAGGTAAAATAATGTTGGAAGAAATTAATTTTGAAGACTGTAGTTTAAACCGAGATGAATGTATGATCATTGTACAACCAATGGACCTGGTTTTAAAGTACAACTTCTTATATTTTAAAGGTGAATTTTTTTCACCAAATTAAAGGTGTAGCTATGGGCGCAGCGTGTGCACCTACATATGCCAATTTAATTTTAGCAAAATGGGAGGAAAAATGGGTACTAAACTCGGGATGCAACCAAAAATGGTTGTTGTATAAAAGGTTCTTGGATGATATTTGTATGTTTTAGAACACATCAAATGAGGAAATTCAAGAATTTATAAGCTACTTAAACAATACTACGGATTTCCTTAGGTTCACCCACAATGTAGATGATGCCAGGTTAAGATACTTGGACATCGAGATTTATAAAGAAAATAAGAAGTTTCATTCAAAAGTTTATAGGAAAAATACCTCTTCAAATTCCTATTTGCACTATGACGGTGCCCACCCCATTCATCAGAAAAGAAGTCTTGTGAGAGGGCAATATATTAGGTCATCGAGAATGACTTAAAAAAATGGAAGACTTTGTGGTGGAAATTAATACTTTAAACCATATGTTTAAACAAAGGTGCTACCCACATTCCTTGATGGAAGACATAGAAAAGGAAGTTTTAGAGGGTAGAGCTGATAGATTTCAACCAATTTTAGGAAAAAGTGAAGTGGTTAATGAACAGACAAAGAAGTTAGAGGACAATTTCAGTAGTGCTTTAGTGATTGAATTTAATGGAAGCTCCAACCTTATTAGAAACACAATGGCTAAGGAATGGAAAAGATTTTCCATCATTACAGATATAGAGCATATAAAAAATAAAAATGTTAAAATAGTTTATAAAAATGGGTGCAACCTTAAGAATTTGTTAGAAAGAAATGAAGCAGGGAACCGTACAAACATGAACCAAAGAAGAAAAGGAACTTTTAAATGTGGACACTGTGTTCAGTGTCCATATATTATAAACAGGGAAACAGTGTTCCTTGAAAGTAGACAATTGGTTCTCCAGGGGAAAGAATACAGTAACTAACTGTGAGGACAAAGGAATAGTATATTTGGCAAACTGTGGAATCTGTCAAGCCTTCTATGTTGGGAAGACGGAACGAAAGTTGAAAAGAAGAATTTATGAGCACATGTACGAGATACAAAACAAAAAAGAAACTAATGCGCTCTATAAACATAAGTTGCAATGTGAACAGGCATATTATGAATTTTTTCTACTGGAAAAAGTGAAATATGATGTCAGTTGTATTTCAACAATATATTTTTCAACATAAGATGAACTACACTGACGTCAAGAAACT